>NW_011499943.1:770474-845567 GCF_000495115.2 Populus euphratica
GTTCAGATGATGATAAAGTACTGTGCATAATCGTTTTGTTGCAACTTGCAGGCAGAATCTTCTGTAAATGCTGGGCCTGCTGTTTATATTTCCCCATCAGGGCCTAATCCCATAATGGTCCAGGTTTGTGAACGATTAATGAAATTATTAGTTTGTTTACTTTGGCATTTACTTATCTTACTGATCATTGTTGACTGCTGTGGCAGCAAAAATATATAGTGTCTTATTCACTCGCTGTTGAAATCTGTTAGTAGGGGTGTCAATATCGTAAAGGAATTGAGTGTCAGATTATATACTGATGCATGGCTTTATCTCATGGATCACTGATTGGGAATTGTTATTCATGTGTTTTCATGGTTCTCTAGATCATATGAATCTGTTATGCTGTAATTGCAAAGGCTCTTTCAGTTACCTGCCAGGCTTTCCTTACATACAGCGTGTCTGTCCTATTATCTTTAAATTGCCTTACTGCTGGGTAGCTTAATTTCTTACAATGAGTTTTTGTATAACAGCCTGGTGCAGTGTTTCCTAATCCTAAATTCTTTGCAGCCCTTTCCTCTTCAAACCAATTCCCTTTTTGGTGGTTCAGTTCCACCATCAAATCCCGTTGCATTTGGCCCTGTTGGTATTGGAAATGCTCCAAGGCATGTAAACATTCATATACATGCTGGTAAGCTAACCAAGCTTTTCTTGATTTATACTGTTGCTTGCTTTCGGGTTCTATTTGACACCCCTTCATTACCAGGGACCTCGTTGGCATCAGTTATTCCGGCCATAGGTAACAGGACAAGTAGTACAGGGGTGCAGGGCGAACATGGTAATACTGCCAGTTCGGGTGTTTCAGGCCCAGAGCAGGTGCTACCAGTGAGAAATGTTGTTGTAGCAACAGTCCCGTTACGCTCTGCTGGTGTTACAGTTGCTGCACAACCTGGTCTTGGGCTTTCTCTGTCACAGCCACCTTCTGATTCCATGTCATTAAGCTCTATAGTGAATGAAATAAACTCGCAAGTGAGACAACTTTCTGGCAATATGCAGGAGGAAAACCAGCCTGCATCAGGTAGCCAACTGTTGCATGGTCAAATGGTAAAAAATCAAAGATATATTGTTCTTTTTACTTACTAAGATCACAACATATTGCTATATGCAGGCTCCATTGGATCTGATGCTGGTAACAATCCAACAAACTCAGAGATGAATAGCACTGTGTTCAATGGAGTTGGGGAATCCAGTGTGTCCTTACCTGGGGTTATGTCAGAACACCATGGTCAGAAGGTATGCTTTCTGCATTATTCAAGGATCCTCTTTGTTACTCCTTTCTGGCCTGTACTACATTGTTGAGGGAATACCAGACACATGCTGAACAGGTCCAGGTACATGACAATGATCCTTTTAGCTCGAAAGGCGTACCATCTTCATCAGTGGACAGATCGTCTTCTCTGAAGTCTGATGATACTTCTCAAGATGTTTCCAGTTCCAGCAGTAAGCACGATGTTCCTGACAACACTAAAGCTGTTCCGCTTGGTTTGGGTTTGGGAAGTTTGGACCGCAAGGTATGGTCACTGCTTTTTGTTTTTATTTGAGTTATTTGTGATGAATTTAATCAAACACGAGGACCTGTTAAACAGATCAAGGAATAAGCAAAGTTATTAAGCCCAACCCAAGGCTCAGTCATTGGTTGAGCAAGTTAACTTTGGTCAATAAAAAATGACATTGGTTCAATATTTGTTTTTAAAAAATGTTAAAGCCACTTTGCTCTGAGAAAAAGTCAAATCAGGTTTTGACTGGGTCATATGGGGTCAACTCCCCACCCAGTTTAGTTAGAAACCTAACCTGGGCTTTGGGTTGGGTCAGTATGTCGCTGGGTTGACCCCCCGGTCCAGGTTTTTAATAACACTGGGAATAAGGCTGTGGTGTTTGGGGTTTGAAATGCTTGCTGTAATGGATGCTACGAGATGCAACATTGCTATCATTTTATAAACAGTGTGTGGTATGCTGTAATAGGTGTGAGCTTGTCATGATTTGACATTAAAATTAGTGCTTACTACATTCTGCCACTCTTGACATTGTGGATTGATGGCCACATCTGTCATGCATGCCTTACTTACCCACATGGTAAGTTTTTTATTTTTTGAGAAAAGAAAAGCTGATCTCTTTTTGTTGATGTGACCAGAGACTAACCAAGCAGCCAAAATCCCTTGTCGGGAGTGTTGATAGTGAAACAACCAATACCCATCCCAATCAGAACCCAGACAGTGGGATCATTGGCCAACAGCTTTTACAATCTCTTGCATTTCACAGCTCTTGCACAGATAGAAATATCACGCCCTCAGATCCAGTAGCCCCCTCTGCTGGGCAGGTCATGGAGGGGAGACCACCAATAAATTTAAGTTCTGATGGCCAGTTGGACACCGCTAGTGTTGTGTCTCAGGTTCTACATAGTCCTGTTATAAACAACTTGTTGACAGGGGTTTCAGAACAAACTGGTGTTGGTTCTCCGAATGTCTTCAGGAATATGTTGCAACAGCTTACTCAGAATCCCCAAATAATGAACACTGTCAGTCAGATTGCTCAGCAGGTTGACAGCCAAGATTTTGGAAATATGTTCTCAGGTTTAGGAAGTGGCCAAGGTGGCGGAATTGATCTGTCAGGAATGGTCCGCCAGATGATGCCTGTTGTTTCCCAGGTTCTTGTCAGTGGATCACCCACTCCCCAGCTGTTTCCTACCCCAGAACCTGAACCCCAGATGCAATCCAGTGAGGGGGAATCAAATGGAGCTGAAAATCCTAACATTCAGGTTTGCACAACCCAACAAAAGAAATAAAGGAAATGTGAATTAGCATGAAATCCTATAACAGAAACAAAAGAGTGCTATGTTCTCTCTCATCTCTCTCTCTAATTTAATTTAATCAAGGAATCTCTTTCAAAGAATGGGAAAGCTGTCCCTGTTTTGACTGATTTTGTCTTCTGTGCGTTATAGATTAACCTTCATGAAGTGGCTCAGCGAATTGAACGGTTTGATGCACCTCAAGATGTTTTTCAAGCCATTGTCGGAAATGCAGTAAGGTTGAACGGCAATGGAAGCAATGCTGAAGATATTCTGCATGAGTTGAACAACAATGAGGATTTAGCCAGTGTAAGATTTATGTTTTTCTATCTTTCTTGCTGTTGTACTTTCAATATTTTTTGGCTTGTAGATGCTGATGATAGAATCAAAGCACCTGTGTGTACACTTATGTTACTGCATTTGAATTTTATTGGTTATCATATTTTGCATGAACTTGAGGCAATATATGTACTTGTACAGGATTATTTAGAGATGCTGCAGTGTGATATTCATCGACGACTTCAGGATGACTCTGGGGAGGAAAAGAGCTAACTATTGTCTTAAGTTAAAATGGTTTCTGATAATTCTCGTAGTGTTACAGATCCGGACAGATTTCCAGAAATCATCACCTCCGTTTGTTTTGCTTTCAAATTGTCCTTCGAGCCTGTAGAATGTTGTGCAGATCCTGCTTTGGGGCTTGATGTGCTCCAGATTGGAGGTGGTTGGCAGATAGACTTTTTGGGTTAATTGTGTATTAATCGATACTTTAAATAGTATAATACATAACATTGAGTTCTGAACAATTTCAAGAATTGGTTCTGACTAAATGCAGCCTCGCATTTTTGTGATGCAGTTTTGGCTCGAATTGGTATTTAACATTCTATGCTGAAGTGCTGTTCTGTTGACAGGGATTCAATAATCTTTGTCATGTTTTCCTAGTCTTGGATTTGAATCATTTGATAATTCCCCGGCTTTAATTGTCAATCTGTACGACCATTCTACTAATCTATATCTCTATTCCCAAGTGCCATGTCTAGGTTGGGTGCGGGTGGTTATGGGTTTTGTTCAGGTCATGTATGGGTCTGTTCTGGGTAGTCTTTGCTCGGTTTGGGGCATGGCGGATTCCATTCTGTATAATATTTGCAATATTTATAAATTATTGCATACGTTGTGCAATTACTCGAGTACAATGCATGATGCAGAGTCTCTAGCACAATCTGAGGCTTGCATCGTGGGTTACACAAGTAAATGATTACATATGAAATTAATGTTATAATAATTATAATAAAAATAATGTATTGAAAGCATAATTTAATCATTTGCATTTCATTTTAATTAGTGAAAATTCCATCCTAATGGATCGAGGCATCATGATAATTATCAAAATGGGCTTTCATTGGGTTAGGTAAAATATCATGGGCTGGGTTTTGGTTACCGTGGATTCATAATTAATTAATGCTTGAGCAGGTAACAAAATTTCTAGCCTTAACAAAAGATTCTTCCAGTTAATTTCTTCCTGTCTGTCTCCTGGTGCAGCTAGCAGTCGCAGTCATCCTCCGGTTGCTCTCATAGCTTCCTCAAGTTCAGCAGCCGATGCCTCTCAAAACCCTAAGAGGTCGTTAGGGTTAGTAGCAGACGCGATGAAGCGCAAGATATTATTATTGCGGTTCTATTTAAAGTATTTTTTATTTAAAAATATATTAAAATAATATTTTTTTATTTTTTATAAATTATTTTTGAGATTATTATATCAAAACAATTTAAAAATATATATAAAAAATAATTTTTAATAAAATAATTAAAAATACAGGTTAACTTGCTTTTCCAAATAGGTCCTGTAGCTCTCTGCATTGACTGAAATTTTCTTTTTGAGTATTATAAAGACATTATTAAATATTACTTTATAGGACGTAGGTCTTTTAATGTATAAGGCTTCACTTACATATTATTATAGATGAACTATGCAGAATTTTGTGTTTTTTTAATTAGATTCTTAAAATTTTTTTCCAGCAATTTAGTTATAATTAAAGACCAATTATTATTATTATTTTTATGAAATTATGAGATTGAAAGAAAAGGGACCAATATAAGAAAGACACCAAACATGTATGATATGACATGAGTCTTGCAAAACACACACTTTGGTCATTGAATTTTAAAAATTACACCAATTATATAATTTTAGTAACTCGATATATTTTTTTAATTAAATTTTGATACAAAAGTTAATTCTTGTTATTTTTTAGTTCTGGTTAAGAGAATAGAGAGAGAGAGATATCACTAAATTTCAGTAATAGAAAGAGAAAAGTGTTGTTGACTTCAATTTATGCTATCAAAATATACAATATTTGAGTCAAATGGTTTCATTTGATGAGGAAAGTTCATATTAAGTGTTTTTTTTTATCTTTAAAGTTTGTAAAAAAATATTTTTTTAAGGTTGTAGATAGATTTATCATTCCTGTAATATCTCATATTAGCGAGTGAAGAAGTGGTTGTAGACTTTTTTAAGAGTGTTGGTTGCTAACTTATTGTATATGTTTTGGGATATCATGCTTAGAAATGAGCTCACGTCACTAGGAATAAAACCGTGAGGGTCATAAGGCTTAAAGCGGACAATATATAGTAGGTTGGACATGTCTATTATATTTGGTATCAGAACTGATCTCATTGGTTGTCCGAGTGTGCTATTGAGGTCACCAAGCTCCTTAAAAGGGGCGACAGGTAAGAAAGTGGTAGTTGATTTTATTAAGAGTATTGATTGCTAACTTGTCATACATGTTTTGGGGCATGAAGCTCAGATGGGCTTACATCATCATGAAAAAAAATCGTGAGGGTAGCAAGGCCCAAAAAGAACAATATATGATATGTTAAGTCAGGTTGTTGCAATTTCTATGATATTTTGTAGGTGTTTTGAATAAAAAATAAATAAAAAACAATTTTTTAATAAAAACAATTTATGACCGATTTTCCAGCCACCACAACGCACAAAATTTAAGCAAATAAGACAACAAGTCATCTATCTCGATATAAAATGCATTCTTTGATTTTTTAAAAAAAAAATTAGGACGAACCTCCTCAGTTGAAAACAAAATAATAGAATGGGCTTAGTGGGTTTGGCCTGACTTGCTAGGTCCATCGACACTTCATCTTTGCTTCTGTTTTTTTTTTCAGTTCTTTTTTTTAAAAAAACAATGATTCTTTTCATGGTTTTTTTCTTATTATTTTAAATATTTATATTTAAATTTATATCCCTTCCCTCATTTTTTTTTCTTGAAAAATCTATTTTAATTGATGATTATTTTTTTTAGCTATGTATTTACATTTGAAATTTTTTTATGATTCATCTATATTTTTTATATTTTTTGTATGGATGAATTTTATTTTTTAAAAATTAAAAAATATTTTTAGATAATATTTCTAATATGTGTAGTTCTGTATGATATTTTTTTCTCATTTTATTTTATTAGATCAATTTATTTGTGTCTTTATTTTTATTATCGTTTATTTAAATAAAAAATTAGTAAATATAGTTGGATGAATATCTTGTTTTTTAATATTAAATACTTTGATTTATATTTATTTTTTAATTTTTTTAATTTTTTTAATAATTAATTAATTAATTTATTAACACCCGCGCGCTCATACACACACTTGATTTATGTATGTTTAAAATTTTTAATTTATATTAATATTTTTTAAACTATAAAAATACATTAAAAAAGGCTTTCATATATAATATTTTTATAAAAATTAAAGATACTTATCTCGCTGCGAAAGACGAGTGAGATAACTAAGTGAATAGTATGACTACTGAAACCAAGGACCACTTTTTCTCTCGATGAAGAATCAAGTTCCATTCATTGAATTCGTAGGTAGTTACCGGTCCATGTCATTCCCTTGTATTTATAGAAAACATGTTGCACTCGTCTCTATTATTTTTCAATTTCTTATTCTGAAATTAAACACAACTTCTGAGTAGACTATTCTCCAAAAGAAGAGCACCAAAATATAAACGATCGCATGAAGAATATCAAGCGCAGCCTGCTTCACGGTGCCTCTCTTGATTGCATTGGTCTCTTTGCTTTTCGCCTTCGCCTTCTCTTTGGCGACGATGAATGAGAGGTAATTTGTGGTCGATTTTGCCCGTGGGCTACTCTACTCTAACTATTTTAGGGTTTACTCATTTGATATTGAATGAATAATTGTAATAGAACCTAAGTGTTCAATCTTTAGTGAATTTCTTTTTGATAATTCGTGGTTTAGGGCTTTAGGTTTCTCTATTCTTGGTGGGTAAGGATAAGTGGAGGGTTGAAATTGAGGTTGAATTTTTATTTTAAATTTGATTTTTATTTATTTTAAATTATATATTTTTTATTTTAAATTTGGTTTTTTTATTTTAAATTATATTTTTTTATTGGTTTTGAAACGTTTTAATATAATGATATTAAAAATAATTTTTTTAAAATAAAAAAATATTATTTTAATATATTATCAAGTAAAAAATTATTTGAAAAATAACTTCTATCACCTTATTCACATTCCCAAGTACCTGCTAACTCTCAAACACCTACTAGATATTTTGGCTATATGACTTCTGTTCGTGATTAATTGTTTTGTTAGATTTTTTTTTTTTTTGATTTTGAGATACCAGTAATTCTTCAAAAAGCTTGGTGCATTTTGTGCAAAGAGGTTGTTAACTAGTTACAGTGAGAGTCATTAATCATAGAAGGAAATGACTGGTCGTTGTTGGAGTACAGCCTTCTTGACCAGTGAAGCTTGGGATTCCAATGTGCTGCATTGGTTTTTAAATTTGGTTTTGTGAATTCTAGAAACAGCTTTTGAGTTGTTTAGATATTGGGTTTTAGGTCATGCTGACTTACAGCCTTTTTGACTGGTGAAGCTCGGGATTCCAATGTGTTGCGTTGGTTTTTAAACTTGGTTTTGTGAATTTACAGAACAGATTTTGAGTTTTTTAGATATTGGGTTTTAGGTCTTGCTGACTTGAGTTGTTAGCGTTGCGATTTATTCTATGAAGTCGAGAAGGTGCCATTTGGTGTTGTATAATGAAGCCTGTAGGATAGTAGCATATGCCTCACTGTTTCGTTGTTAGTGTAAATGATTTTCAGATTACTAGGATTTTTTTTGAGGAAAATGCAAGTGGGGATACAATTGGTGGGCTTGGCTTCAAAATTGACCAGTCACAGGGTCCTATGGTATTGGTGACATCTCACTCTCAATCTTTGGGAAAATTGGTTAACCTTCTGAGACTTTATAACATTTTCTGTGAACCACTAGTTTATATTTTGCTGTTTATGTTCGTCAAACAATTGAGAATCTGCTAACTGTGGAACAGGTTGCTTGCAAGCATTTAGTTGAATAGAAGTTTTTCCATTAGTCAGTATGCATTTCTGTGATCTTTATCAATATTTTGCTGCTCATGTTGTTTAAACAATCGAGAGTTTGCTATTCATGTTGCTGCCACTAAGTTGAATTGCAAACTGATGTACACATATGCAGTGCTGCAGCTCGTAAAATGATCATTCGGTGTATTAAATTTTTGTAGGAGAGAGTTTTATGGTGTTAGGTAACTAAAATTTTCACACTATATCTTAGGTAAAGCATTCAAATGAGGAGTAAATGGTAAGAAAGAGTTTGCTAACTGGAATGAAATATAAGCAATTTTACACATTCTAATGGATAGCAGTTTAACAACAGTTCATTTAATTGAAGGTCAAGTCTACCCAGTGGAGCATATTTGTGTATGCACAGGATTTAAAATCCATCATTCTCATATTGGTTATCTGTTATGGTAAATTTCTGAATATTTCTTGGCTTAGTGTTTGGATTATTGGCACAGCTTTGAATTGTTTTTTCCGAGTTTATGTGGGAACTAGTGAGTTGATCTTTTGTGCAGACATCGGTGATGATGTGATAGAGAGATTGTTCATGATCATCACTTTCACTTTCTTGTCTTTTATGGTTTCTGTATAAAATGCTCTCTAATTCTGGTTGATGATCTACCAACCATATGAGTTATTTAATATTAGCCAAACAAACCCATCATTGAATTTAGGAACCAAATTAATGGTGAGATAGTGTTTGCAATGAGGCATGTGCCCCAAAGATGCGATTATTCCTTTATAGGCAGATAGCGCATTGTTTGGTACTGCTAGCCTTGCTCACTTTTTTTATGATTGTGCCTGGCCAACGCATTTATTGAGATCTCACTCGTTGAAAGTCTTACATTTTGCTTGCATTTACTATCTACATGTTAATTTGTAATTATTGTACAGCTAACCTCAAATACTGAAATCAAATCTGTTATTAGCCGAAATCTCTAACCAACTGCCTAGAGCCTAGAAAAACTTTCCATGTAAGATTAGCAAGCACCCGGGCAGCGGGCACGCTAGCTTAGGGTTAAAAGATAACGATAAGGTTTCACCTTGAAAAAGAGGGGGTTGATAAGTCTGGTCCATTTAATCATAACCGAAAGAGTGAAGCCAGTGATTGTTGTGGGCACCAGTAGATAAACTTGCTTCGTCTCAAATCTTGCTTTAAAAAAGGATGCAGTGTCACACACACACTCGAAAGTCATTGAGAGAGTCAATGTAGAAAGATTCAATTCCTCGATTGTGAAAACTTGAGAACGTTGTAGAATTCTTAACACAGAAAGGCAGATTGCGTAAAGATGTTATTTGACTCTCAATTGTGAAATTTGCTATCACATAATCACATTTTAGATTGATCCCGCAGGCTTTCATGAAAAGGATTTGCATGCTTGTAGCTGCAAATATCACGCCTGGGATAGGGGGGATGATCCTAAGGTCATTAACGTTTACAGGTTTGCAAATACACTATGTTTGTAGATTCGGGGCCGGAGTTTATCGCGCTCCTGTTTTAGGAAAGCAAACAGATGCGGCAATTCTAGGACCCATCTACTAGCTGGAAAGAGCGATAAAAAGGGGCCTGATCTAATTAGACAAACACGGTGTTTGATTGGATTGTTTGACTAGATTACAAATCCGCCTACCATGTCACAAAAGTCAGCAGGATAACCTTCTGGACCTCCTCCATGCATGTGCTTCATCTCATCTTATATAACTATTTGTCAGAAGTCACGGCCGTTCTTGCATGTTTTATCACACTCAATGTCTGAAAATGGTGCTGTTATCTTTTAATACTGTAATTAAATCCAGGTTGCATTCTCATTGCTTTTTATTTGTTGCCAAAGAACCCAGGTATGTAGGCCCACCTGATTTGTAGGTAATCATACTAGTTAATTACCACTGACTACATTACAGAAAGATCACGGGCCAATCTGGATGGCTGTAAATCATTTTTATAAGTGGGGTCAACTCTCAAAATGCCTGAAGCTAATCGGTACAGCAAACGTGGTTCATCTTCTATCCGAGACGGGCACAATATGCACAAAAAGTACCCTTCCCTGTGTCACGAGAGGCATTTTCACCCCAGTACAAACTACCTAATTTATTCTTTCTTCGCTGCTGCTCATCATCTGCTACAGAAAGTGCCATTCCGTGTGTCACGGGAGGCGTTTTCACCCCAGTACAAACAACCTAATTTATGCTTCACTACTTGTCATCTGTTTTATAACCAGTACCAATATTTCTTAAATACAAAGGTTCCTGAACTATCACCGCCAATTTAATTTGTTGGACTGGTGTGGTGTTGAAGAACCGGACTAGCTCGTGGCGTTCAAAAATCCGTCAAAGGCACCATAAATACAACGCAACAAACACGACGAGTTTGATAGAAGGATGGACGCCAAGTGGAAACACAAGCATTGTTTTAGAACTCGATCTGCTATCGAGTCAAGTCTTGAATTATTGAAAGGGCTAATCTAATTAATTTGAAGATTTTTGTTTAAAAATAATAATCAGAATGATGAAGCTTTAGTAAAAAAAAATAAAAATTATTTAGTTGATAATTAAGTTTTGGCCGAGTTGATAAAGTTAATTAATTTTAGATTTGAACAGGATTAATTTGTTTTGAAATAATATTTTTCAATCTAGACCTGTTTATGTTTGAGCGATTAAATTAAAGGGTCTTTTCTTGTTGTTAGTTTTACTAGTCAAGGTATTCTCAAGGCGCAAATCCATACAAAACCGTCCTTTTACATCCATTTTCATTTGTTCGAGTCTTTTCCTCAAATTTCAAGCTGGAGAAGCAAATCCATTCATGACCGGTGCCAAAATGCCAAAGCTCGAGAGTGCCAAAGCTCGAGGATGTAACAATGCTAAGAATGTGATTGGTTTTATGGTAGTTTTTGTAATTATAATTTTAAAAAGTAAATTTTAAAAAATATGGTTAGATATGGTTAATTGAATTTAGATATGTGTTTGGTAAAAATTATGATTGAGGTTTATATACAGTAAAAAATAGTTATGATTGTTTTTAAAAAGTATTTTTTACTTGAAAATATATCAAAATAATTTTTTTATTTTTAAAAAATTATTTTTGATATTAGCGCAATAAAATAATTTAAAAATATAAAAAAATATTAATTTGAAGTAAATAAAAAAATATAAATTTTTTTAAAAAATATTTTTGAAATACAAAAATAAATAAAAATTTATGAAACTCTGTTAAAAAAATATATAAAACTGTTTCATACATTTCAAACTTAATTTTTTAATGAATTTTATGGTATAAAATATAATTTGGTATATTATTAAACATCCACCTATATTTTTTACACCACAAACGTAGAAGTAAGTGCAAAACAAACTAACCCTAAAAAGGCTCTAAGAGTGAAACCCCACACATGAAACCCACAACCACCACGACGGCACCACCACCTTCAAAAACCCATGCGGGAGACAAACCACATTCATAAATACTGTTACTTCAAATACTATTAGCATATGTTAATAAGCTGACCCCAGCACCGACACTGATTTTCTTTTTCTTTTTTAACAAATTGCGTCCCGCCCTCTTATTTTATTGCTTTTCTTGACTGTACATGCCATACCACATGCTCTGTACCGCACTTAAATATCGCGCCATCCCTCATCATTTAGAGCCTCCTTCCACGAAACTAACCTCCCTCACTCCTGTTTTAAAGTCCCACTCTCTTCATTACCCTCCTTTCTATACGCGGCAGCACTACTAAAACAAGAGGCAAACCAAAGAGTCTGAGTAACTTTGTCATTTGGCTCCAAAATGCCGCTCAACTTAGCGTGCAACCCTGCAGTACTCTGCACGTTTTTGTGTCTCACAGTGTCTATTCTTTCAGTTGTGAAAGCTGAAGATCCTTACAGGTTCTTTGACTGGAATGTTACTTATGGTTTCATCTACCCTCTTGGTGTTCGTCAACAGGTTTGTCCAAAATTCCAAATCTCATTGATCTTACTGCCCTTTCTTTTGATCTCTACCATTGAAGTCTTAGCTGATGCTGATTTGGTTCTTTATTGTTAAAAGGGTATTCTTATCAATGGACAATTCCCAGGCCCTGATATTCACTCTGTTACCAATGACAACCTCATTATCAATGTCTATAACAGCTTAGACGAACCTTTCCTCCTCTCCTGGTAAGATCTCTCGTGAACTTTCCCTTTCTGGAAATAATATTTGCACTTATTTTTGGCTTCCTGCTTTAAAAAAACAAATCTACCCTAATCCTTCCCTCGTTTGTCAGAGTTCTATACATGGCCACGTCTGTAATCCTAGGACCGACCCCATTATCAATCTCTTAAATATTTATTTAACTGAGAGAAGACCGTCAGCTTTCACATTGCCATTTCGCTGTTCTCTGTACATCCTTTTGGTCTCGTGTGAATGCTGATGAAAGCATCTATTATATAGTGGCGGTGGTGTTTAAATCTAAATTGATGGATTAAATAGATGGAACTTTCTGCGCTATTAGCGCTGTAATTTGTGCCAGCTGTAATTAAGTTTGAAACACTATAATGCTAAACTCTCTCCATTAGTAAGAGATCCAAAAATTGTTTATTGTTATCACATGAACGTCATTATCAGAGAATTAAGTCGTGCGATTACCAATAGCCACTGTATCTATTTGTTAACCTACCAGATTTGATCACTAACTATCTGTGTGGTCAATTTTAGTTTTAGCTGTTATCCACTGGGGAAGTTATAGGATTGGATAGAGTCCACTGAGTGTGCCATGTGGACCTTTGCCATTGGAAAAACAATTGCGGTGCATTAAATGGTATTAATCTAAAATAATATTATTTTGAATTTATAAAGAGTTAAAAAGGATCGTTAGCTGCTTGCGACGAAGTCTAATCAGGTAAGTATATAATTTGAAACTTGATACAGGCCAAGTAATAAGTCAGTGAGTCAGTAGATTAAGTTTTCCTCTAATCCTTGGCATTTCTAAGATGTACTATATTGATTTCCCAGAATTAATGCTGGTGGGTTTGGAATTTGATCAACTTTTTAATTACATCTTAAGACATTTTATTAAGAGAACCGGCACATATTGCTACAGCGCCTGCTTCATAATGCAGACAGCCAACACGCATTTATCAGCATGCACCGAGAAACGCTTGTGCTCAGTCATGTAACACTGGGCTAATTTATTGACATGACATTTATCCGAATACTATCTTTTGTAATGGTAAATTTACTTGTGGTATTTGTTTTGTGTCTGTAAAAACAGGAATGGAATTCAACAGAGGAGAAATTCATATGAGGATGGTGTTTTTGGAACTACATGCCCAATTCCTCCAGGAAAGAACTTTACATACATCCTCCAAGTCAAGGATCAAATAGGAAGTTTCTACTACTTCCCATCCCTTGGATTCCACAAGGCTGCCGGTGGATTTGGAGGAATTAGAATCCTCAGTCGACCACGAATTCCTGTGCCTTTCGATGATCCTGCCGGCGATTACACCATTCTTATTGGAGATTGGTACATGTCCAATCACACGGTAAACATTAACCCCAACAATCAGTTAATCTTGTTTTAATGATGTTCATTTTACAAATAAATCCCATGTTGAGATCTTTGAAGGAGGGTTTCAGAAAAATTAATATCAATATTGTCATTAGCTTTCTTAAAATTGGGAGAGCGTTGAGGTTTTTGGAAGTTTGTTCATCAGTTGGCTTTGAGTTTATGTCGGCAATGGTAGGGCATGGCTATGCCATATTCTATATTTGTCACGTTACCTGTTGTCTTTAGACAGCCTGCCCCGGACCTTTATTCTTATTATCAGAAAAGTGCAAGGTTCGGGAACACGTTTGCTTGATGAGAGCCACTAGAACTGTGGATCATACCATAGTTATAGATAGTACCCGATCCGGAAATCAACCCGGTTAAGATTATGGATCGAGTGAGTTTATTTATATAAGGTAAAGTGAAAAAAAAACACATCAATTCAACTCAAGTTTTTTTTTTTTTCTAGATTCAGGTTAGGTTTTGAGCCCTCTATCATTCTAGACTTAGATATTTTATCGTAATATGCTTAGATATTATAAATAGGGATTAGATATTTATGAAGTGATTGTTTTTATATTATAACATATTTTTTTTTTATTTTTTTTTAAATATATCAAATTTATTTTTAAAATATTTTTAATGTATTAATATTAAAAATATAAAAATATATTAGTTTTTATATATTTTTAATTAAAAAAATCTTTTCAAAAAACATTCTAGATATCAACGCTAAACACATACTTAGATTGATTGCTTCATTTGTAAGCGTGCCTGCTGAGAACAGTGTTACTTTTGTCACAAATTTCTTCAGCTGGGCCTAATCTGTGCGTGTTGTCTCATCAAACCGTAACATGCTCAATAAATCCAATGTGAATCCCAGCTGTCTAATTAGTTACTTTTCTATAAAGTCCAACGAGACATGGGCCATGAGTTTTGTCTAGTCATGCATGTGCTTCCACATTAGTTGCTTCTACCATGGGCTGGCACACGCTTGTTGGAAATCCAAAAAACTCATTAAATTTCATGGTTTGAAATTCTAGTTATAAGATATGGTATAGAAGGTCAACTAGCTCGAGTCATGTTAATGAAAAAACTTGAATTTTTTAATCAAAATAAAACATTTTTATTTTGATTTTTTGTTTAATAAGCTAAAATAATATCATTTTAAATGTTTATTAAAAAAAATCCAGTTAACTGGATCCTATCCGATCTATAACTAAAGTCTTTTTTTTTCCCTCTTGAATAATAAATATGCTGTATATTAGAGTAATAACGGGGGTACATTTGTGTGTGTATAGAAATTGAAGGCTCTATTGGACAGCGGCAGGAGGCTCCCATTCCCTAGTGGAATCCTCATCAATGGTCGTGGACGCAATGGCTATTCACTCACTGTTGAACAAGGTAGCCTTTTGGACTGCCAATCTCCTGAAGCCAAAATTTATGCCATACACAAAAATCAAAGGCAGTAATATATTTACCAATCATGCATGACATATTCTTGACTATCTGTTACAGGAAAAACTTACAGGTTGAGAATATCAAATGTTGGGTTGCAAAATTCCCTCAACTTCAGGATTCAAAACCACAAGATGAAGCTGGTAGAGGTGGAGGGAACACACACTCTCCAAACTACCTTCTCCTCTCTCGATGTTCATGTTGGCCAGTCTTATTCCGTTCTATTTACAGCTGACCAACCTGGCCAAGACTATTATATTGTGGTTACCTCTCGGTTCACTGCTCCAGTCGTCCTCAACACCACTGGTATTCTACACTATAGCAACTCTGCTGGCCCTGTCTCGGGTCCATTCCCCGGCGGACCAACCACACAAATTGACTGGTCACTCAACCAGGCCCGCTCTATCAGGTATATTCTAATCCCTTCCAACTAGCAACATGCTCTTTGAGCCAAGTTTAAGGCATTTGGGTCCATAGCGAAAAATTTTAGTTCTTGCTGCGTTATTCCCTTGGCTGGACAACAATAGGCAATGCTGTCCCTTTAAGAATGCATGAATGTATGGCACAAAGTCACATTGGTAATTTGGTATGCTTTTGCTGTCTACATCACTCTGATTACACGTGCTCATTTCAGGACTAATCTCACTGCAAGTGGACCAAGGCCAAATCCACAAGGTTCATACCACTATGGAATGATCAACACTACCAGAACTATCATAGTGGCAAATTCAGCTGGCCAAGTCAATGGCAAGCAGAGATATGGAGTCAATAGCGTGTCCTTTGTTGCACCAGACACTCCCATGAAGCTCGCAGACTACTTCAAAATTCAGGGAGTTTTCAAGGAGAATAGTATATCTGACAGGCCTTATGGTGGAGGATTGTACCTGGACACGTCAGTTCTGACTCTTCCTTATAGAGCATTTGTGGAAATTGTATTCCAAAACAATGAGAACATTGTGCAGAGCTGGCACCTTGATGGTTACAGTTTCTTTGTTGTTGGGTAAGCACGTAGTTTACATTTATTTTCCTTTGTCTCTATATGATCATATCTTCAGGTTGTACTGATTAAAGCACGTCAGAAAATCTTGTGAGCTTGGTTTATTGAGACATTTCTTCCAAACTTTTGTGATGCAGCATGGATGGAGGACAGTGGACAACAGCTAGCAGGAATCAGTACAATCTTCGCGATGGAGTTTCTCGATGCACTATTCAGGTACGACGAGAAATCTCATTGTTTTCCTAATCAAACTGTTCTGCTTCTATAGCCAGAGATATTGATTTAAACAGAAAGTAAGGATAAGTGTTTGATATTTAGTTGCATGATGAGTGCAGGTATATCCCAAGGCCTGGACTGCTATATATATTCCGCTCGACAACGTGGGGATGTGGAACTTGAGGACAGAATTCTGGGCACGTCAATACCTCGGTCAACAATTTTACTTGCGAGTTTATACAGATTCAACTTCACTCAGAGACGAATACCCCATTCCAAAGAATGCACTTCTTTGTGGTAGGGCAAGTGGTCGACACACAAGACCTCTGTAAGCTAGCTCTTCACTGAAGGGGCCACCAGTTAGGCCGGTGAGTATGTCTATTTTCTGAGGACGAAGAGTAGATTCTTGCATCTCATCTTCGCTGTTGAGTTGCTTTACTTAGGCTACGAGTATCAAATGAAAAGCTTGTATGGTTATAATTCCAATTGATCTCAGCTCGAGATCGCATTCTTTTTCCCCTAATGATTGTATTCTCTTCTATATTGGTTAAGTTCTCATACATTATTTATATTTTTATTTAAAGCCAGCTAATTCTCAAAGCTGGCTAGGGTAATTAGCGTGTGTTTGTTTCATGCATTGGATCAGTTTACTCTTAATACTATATTAATCTCTTCTCTAATTCCTTTATGTTTATGGTGAAGGACTAGGGAGATCCCAAAAGCAGAAATCATATTTACTTTGAAGTAAGGTAATAATTCAAATAATTGATAATGATTTTCATTTGACAGCATTGTAAAAGACATGCAAACCCAAATTCCTCCCCTTCAATATAAGCCTTAATTAAGACCATATGTGAGAGTGTGGAACTCGTATTTTTACTTTTGATGTATTATTAATGTTCTATTTGACCCGTTTTAGTCTTGCAAATTGTCTTCAACCCCCAAAATCGTTATATCTATATAGAGTTCATCCAAGTCTAGTCCAGGCTGAATTTTTTCGAACCAATTAGGATATTAACTAGGTAAAATTTGAATACAAAGGATTTTTTTATTCAAAACAACCTTGTTTTATTAAAAATAATAATTGAAATAACATTATTTTAAAAATAACATGTCATTCTAATAATTCGAATTTTTAGTTGGATCTGATACCAGACAACTATGATTTTATCCCTTTGCAAGCTAGAACACCGTTAATGGAGCCACCATTTTATCAGGCAGGGAAGTTTCTCTAGTTTCCAAGGATATATAAAGAGAGGAGAATTTTGCATCGCACTCTGTTTTTGGGTTACTTTACTTGCAGTGCATATGATATTGTCATGTATAATGTTTTTTAAAAATATATTTTACTTGAAAATATATTTTTTTATATATATTTTTTATTTTTAATATAAATAAATTAAAATTATAAAAAATATTAAAAAACTTTAATACTTGTTAAAATAAAATACACTTCTAAAAACAAAAACTATCCTAATAAAAAAATAAAATGAGATGGAGGAGTTTGTGCGGCTAAAACTTCATAGAACTCTGCTCGAAATCACTTTCTTTTTTATTGAATTTTTTTTTATATATTTGTTAAAGTTCTGGTGTGTGTATATATATATTATTGTTTTTTATTTTTTTATTTTCAGTCATATAAGAGACTTAAGGGCCAAAAAACCACAAACCACACCACCCAACTAATTACATATTTTAAAAATATATCTACTTGACAAATGTCTGTCCTTAATTTTTTTTTTGTTGGTCTAGTAATGTGAATATTCAGATCAGTTTGCGTGCATCTTAACTAATTTTACAGACCTTAAAATTAACAATTATGTAAGTCTCTAATAATTTTAAGAGAACTCAAACTTGTAATCATAAAAAAACAAATTTAAGGTTGAACCAGTTAAGCTAACCCAAAATCTATTTTTAATCTTTCCTTATGACCAATATCTACTCCAATGTTAGCCAATCCATCAACACAAGTATTGGTTCCTTTATAAGCATGAATGATAGGAAATATTCTTGATCAAACTAACATAATAACCTTTAATTATAACAAAAACTAAAAGAGCTTAGTCATATATGGTGGATTGTGAGTATTTTTACTATAGATTACAGTAGTATTTATTAGGAAAGAGTAAGTTGGTTTTCACAATAAATTGTGAGCAGTTTTCTTTTTGTCATTTTTTCATGATGTGAATGCTTTTACTATGTATTAGAGTGTTGTATATTGGGAAGGAATTAGTTGGTTCTCACAATAAATTGTGAGCTGTTTTCTTTTTATTATTTTTTCATGATGTGCATAGTGTGCTATGAGTTGGTGGATTGTTTGTTATCAATGAATGTTTGATGAGCTATTATTCTCCTGATTTGATAAGTGTGGTGGGGCTGATAGTTAGATACAGGTTTTACCTGCAATGTACCCAGTCATGTGGTTATTCTTGAGAGAGTGCAGCTCTCGTGCAATTAGATAGGATTTTGGTTGGTTTTGCATGAAATGACAATGGTTTCTTTGTTGTTTCCTTTTGTTCTGGATAAGTATAAGTACTTTATGACTGTGTTGAGTGTTTATTTTAATTATTTCTTTTGGATTTTAATACATTCAAAATACTATAGATGGATTTTGGGTTTGAGGTTAATTAAGGCAATTGTGCCTTTTTTTTAAAAAAATATATATATGATAGGTTGTGAGGCCCAAGTAATACTAGTCTCACAAGCTTGTAAGATCCAACTAAGATGGATCTGGTAAGGTTGTCAGACTTAAGAAACTTGGGTCTTGCAAGGTGCCGCACCAAAGTAATTTGGATCTAGTAGTGCTGTTAGACTTAAGAAACTTGAGTCTTTTAGGCAAGTTGGGCCGGACTGTTACAAAAGGAGCTCAATCCTGTACTGTAGATTTTGAATGTTTTCACTATGTATTGAAATAGTATTTATCAGATAGGAGTTAATTGGTTCTCACAATAAGTTGTGGGCAACTTGTTTTTTATCATTTTTTCATGGCGTGCGTGGCGTGCTATAAGTTACTGACTTGTTTGTTGTCAGTGGGTTGTTATTCTTCTGATTTGTTTAGTATTGAGGAGATAGTTATTAGATATAAGTCTTACCTGTGATGTACCCGGTTGCGTGGTTGTTCTTGGGAGAGTGCTGGTCTGGTGCAGTTGGATGGAAATTTGATTGATTTTGCATGGGATGACAGTGGATTCTTTGTTGTTTTCTTCATTCTAAACAGGTATAAGTATTTTATCACTGTGCTGGGTTGGTATAAATATTATATGACTGCGCTAAATTGTTTATTTAATTATTTATTTTGGATTTTGTTGGATTCAATGGATTGTGGATGGATTTTACGTCTAAGGTTGATTGGGGCAGTCTTGCTTTTTTTGTTTTAAACATGATAATCTTAAACACGCTATGCTGCCAAACCTAAGTAACACGAGTTTGACAAGGTTAATAAGTCCAAGTTCATTGGTTGGCAAGGGCGCCAGACATAACTTCAAGTTCCTTGGGTCTTGCAGGTGTTACCAATAGTTTAATAGGGGTGACTAGATCCAAGTAACTTGGGTATTACAAGTGGTGTCATGAGTGTGGCAGGGATTGATTATTATTATTATTATTAATGAATTTGAAAAAAAATATTATTACTTTTGAAAAAAAATCATAAATTTGATTTGAAGGGTAAAATTAAAAATTATAAGAACTTAGGTCACATATGTTCAATATTATTATTATAATTATTAATATATATTTTTAAATATTATTCATATTAAAAAAACTATAAATTTGATAATAATAATAATAATAATATATCAAATCCAAGTTTTTTGGATAGTAGTGATAGGGGTGACAGACCCAAGAAATTTGGGTCTTACAGGGGTTGTTATGCACAACCTCAAGTTTCTTGGGTCTTGCACTTGAGTTTGGCAGGGTTGTCATACTCAGATAACTTTGATTTTAATAATAATAATAATATAATAGACCCAAGTTTCTTGGGTGGTAGAAGTGCTAGGGGTGAAAAAAAAACTAAAAAATCAATTAAATCAAGAAAATCAGAAAAAATAATTGAAAAATCAAATCGTGGAAAAACTAATTAGAATATTTTTGGTTTTGGTTTCATAAACTTGAATCCAAAAAAAACCAAACCAAACCAAAATTAATAAAAAAATCAAACAAAAAAACTGAGCCAAATCAGAAAAAAACCGAGCTTAACCGAAATCAAACCCATTAGAAATTACAAAAAAAACCTAATAAACAATATAATTTTTGGTTTTTAATATGAAATAACTAAACCCAACCTAAACCAAATCAAACCCGGACCAGTGGGTTGCATTTTAAGTTTTGCTCTAAAATAACCGAACCGAATCAAGACCAATTAGTTTAAATTAATTTTTATTTTTTTAATTTAATTTAATTAACTAAAAACAAAAATTGTCCCAATAAAAAAATAAAATGAGATGGAGGAGCAGGTCATTCCAATAAAAAATAAAATAAGATGGAAGAGCTTATGCAACTAGAACTTGATAGAACTCCGCTCAAAGTCACTTTCTTTTCTATTTGTGATTGCCTTTTCTTTTATATTTGTTAAAGTTCTTGTGTGTGTATTATTATTTTTTTATTTTTTTATTTTCAGTCATGTAAGGGACTTAAAGGCCAAAAAAACAACCAACCACACCATCCAACTAATTACAAATTCTAAAAATTTATGTACTTGATAGAAGTCTATCTTTAATTTTTTTTTTTTGTCGTTTTAGTAATGTGAATATTTAGATCAGTTTGCGCGTATCTTAACTAATTTTATAGGCCTTGAAATTAACAATCATGTAAGTTTTTAATAATTTTAAGAGAACTCAAACTTGTAACCATTGAAAAATAAACTCAAGGTCGAACCAGTTAAGCTAACCCAAAACCTATTTTTAATCTTTTCTTATGACCAATATCTACTCTAATGTTAGCCAATCCATTAACAAAAGAATTGGTTCCTTTATAGGCATGGATAATAGGAAATATGCTTGATCAAACTAGCATAATAACCTTTAATTATAACAAAAACTAGAAAAGCTTAGTCATATATGATGGATTGTGAGTGTTTTAACTATGGTTTGTAGTAGTATTTATTAGGGAAGAGTAAGTTGGTTCTTGCTATAAATTATGAGCGGTTTTCTTTTTGTCAGTTTTTCATGATGTGAATGTTTTTACTATGTATTAAAGTGTTGTATATTGATGAGAAGTTAGTTGGTTCTCACAATAAGTTGTGAGAGGTTTTCTTTTTATCATTTTTTCATGATGTGCGTAGTGTGCTGTGAGTTGATGGGTTGTTTGTTATTAATGGATATTTGATGAGCTATTATTCTCCTGATTTGATAAGTATGGTGGGGTTGATAGTTAGATACAGGTTTTACCTACGATGTACCCGATTACATGGTTATTTTTGGGAGAGTGCTGGTCTCGTGTGATTAGATAGGATTTTGGTTGGTTATGCGTGAAATGACAATTGTTTCTTTGTTGTTTCCTTTTGTTTTGGGCAAGTATAAGTACTCTGTAATTGCGTTGAGTGTTTATTTTAATTATTTCTTTTGAATTTTGATAGATTCAAAATACTACAGATGTATTTTGGGTTTGATGTTAATTAGGGTAGTTATGCCTTTTTTTTTTAAAAAAAAATGCATGCTAGGTTACAAGGCTCAAGTAACACGAGTCTAACAAGCTTGCAAGATCCAACTAAGGTGGATCTGGTAAGGTTGCCAGACCCAATAAATTTGAGTCTTGTAAGGTGCCACAATTAAGTAATTTAGGTCTAGTAGTGCTGTTAGACGTAAGAAATTTAAGTCTTTTAGGCAAGTTGGGCCGAACTATTACAAAAAGAGTTCAATCATATACTGTAAATTCTGAATGTTTTCACTATGTATTGAAATAATATTTATCAGAGAGGAGTTACTTGGTTCTCACGATAAGTTATGGGCAATTTGCTTTTTATTATTTTTTCATGGCGTGCATGGCGTGCTATAAGTTACTAACTTATTTGTTGTCAGTGGGTGTTGAGTGGGCTATCATTCTTCTGATTTGTTTAGTATTGAGGGGCTAGTAATTAGATATAAATCTTACCTGTGATGTACCTGGTTGCATGGTTGTTTCTCTTCATTCTGGATGGGCATAAGTACTTTGTCACTGTGCTGAGTTGGTATAAATACTATAAGACTAAGCTGAATTGTTTATTTAATTATTTATTTTGGATTTTGCTGGATTCAAGGGACTGCAGATTGATTTTACATCTAAGGTTGATTAGGGTAGTCTTGCTTTTTTTTGTTTTAAACACGTTAATCTTAAACACGTTATACTACCAGACTCAAGTAATATGAGTTTGACAAGGTTAATAAGCCCAAGTTCCTTGGTTGGCAAGGGCGCCAGACACAACTTCAAGTTTCTTGGGTTTTGTAGGTGTTACCAAAGGTTTAATAGGGGCGACCAGATCCAAGTAACTTGGGTATTACAGGTGATGCCACGAGTGTGGTAGGGGTTGATTATTATTATTATTATTAATGAATTTGAAAAAAAAATTATTATTTTTGAAGAAAAATCATAAATTTGATTTGAAAGATAAAATTAATTACTATAAGAACTTGGATCACACATGTTTAATATTATTACTATAATTATTAATAATTTTTTTTAAAAATATTATTCATATTGAAAAAAACTATAAATTTGATTTGAATAATAATAATAATAATAATAATAATAATAATAATAATAATAATAATAATAATAATAACATGTCAGATCCAAGTTTCTGAGGTGGCAAGAGTGCTAGACCCTAGAAATTTAGGTCTTACAGGGGTTGTTATACACAACCCCAAGTTTCTTGGGTCTTGCGCTTCAATCTGGCAGGGGTTGTTATGCTCAACTCCAAGTTTCTTGGGTCTTGCACTTGAGTCTGGTAGGGGTGGTCACACTCAAATAACTTTGATTTTAATTATAATAATAATATAACAGACTCAAGTTTCTTGGGTGATAGGAGTGCAAGGGGTGAAAAAAAACTGAAAAATTAATTAAATTAAGAAAATTAAAAAATAAAATCATGAAAAAACTAATTAGAATATTTTTAGTTTTGGTTCCATAAGCTTGAAATCAAAAAAACCAAACCAAACCAAAATTAATAAAAAAATCAAACAAAAAACACTGAGTCAAACGAGAAAAAACTGAGGTTAACCGAAACCAAACCCATTAGAAATTACAAAAAAAAAAAAACCTAATAAACAATATAGTTTTTGGTTTTTAATATAAAATAACTAACTAAACCTAAACAAAATCGAATCCAGACCGGTAGGTTGGATTTTATTTTAAAATAACCAAACCAAATTGAGACTGATCAGTTAAATTAATTTTTATTTTTTAAAATTTAATTTAGTTTTTTTTAGATAAAATCCAAACTAAACTAAAAATGATCTCCCTTGCTGTGCACATCCCCAAATTCTTTAGGTTTGATAGGATGATAGATCTAAAAAATTGAGGTCTTGTATATATTGCCGTAGATTTAGTAATTGGGGTAAATCCAAGAAATTTAAACATAAGAGGGATGGCTAATCTAAAATCTTTAGATTTGGCATGAGTGCCAGCCTGCACTTGACAGTAGGAGTGAATTTTAAAAAAATAAAATTAAAAAATTCAAGATTTCAGTTATTTTATTATTATAGCTAAAACCATATAGGTTATTAAAGAAGGGGGTGGAAACATAATTTTCTTGCAGAGGCCCAGCCCCCTGATGTCGTCCCTGCCTGAGGCTACCAAATCTATCTTAAATACTAAAACATTCATAAATCTAATTTTCAACTATCATGTAGCAACCCGCAAGACTATCCATCAGTCTCTCTCTAAAATCTATTATGAAATAGTATGCAAACTGCAAATCTAACTCTTGCTGCTGCAAAAACTCGAGTCCATTGAGCCATGCCATCTCAAGCCAAGCTGAATTTTACTGCCCATGGTTTAGCTATAATGGCATTCCCTAGCCAACACAATCAGCAAACCCAAACACATACAAAGACAAATGACAAAACAAAAACCTTATTATTATGTTGTAGTGAAAAAATAGAGAGGAACCTAATTTATGGATAAAATCATCCATAGATTGATTTTATAATTTTTTTATTAATATAGGTGTTCAGGTCAATTTATACTCATTTCAATTAATTATATAAATTTTGAAGTTAATGATCATGTAAGTTTTTAATAATTTTAAAATTTATAAAATTTAATTTGATAATCTTTAAAAAATAATATCAAAACTTGACTGTTATATTTTTTTAGAGAATTCAATCCATGCATGTAGGTGGTTGAGATGGGACTAAAATCAGTCTTGAAAACTATACGTTGAACATTGGTAGACCCACAAAGAATAGAAATATATACATGGGAAGAAGAATGCATCGCTTTCATCTCGATGTTTTGACAGTTCTTCAATCCCTTAATTAGGCACTTCAGTAGTTCACAGTAGATATACATTAACATCCTCACCTAGCACTCCCATAAAAGACCAATGTTGTAATATAAAACATGCATGGGCTTGGAGTTAGGTGGTGAGAAAAGTTGAATCACTGCGATGGGGGGGTTTCGTGAAGCTATATTGAAGACGAGTAGAAAATGGATCAGGAAGTGCAGGTTCACCACCCAGCCCAGACAAAGAGCCTGGATTGTCAAAGCAGTGACGACCGGAGAAAGAACAGACAGCAAGGTCAGCCTTTAATTTGTTCTTCAGGGGGCCCAAAAAGTCGAGAAATATAATGGGCATGGCCCTCCTTTATGGCATCACAGCTACGAAAATTATAAATGATTTTTTTATATATAAACAATAAATCAGGTTTGTAATCGTTTTATAATAAACTCATGTTGTAGCTTGATTATTAGAAGCTGATTGTATAAATATATGGGAATTTTGTGAGCAAGAACAAGATCATCATCGAAGTGTTGAGTATCTGCCATCGAAGTCTCTTTTGAGAACTAAACTAGTGAAACGTTGTAGCTGTTTCCACGGTAGGGCACGCATTAAAATTTCTCAGGTGATTTTGGACACCTCAAGCTCAAGTGTCCAGCCCCTCTGTGTAAAGTGTAAATCTTTTTGTTTCTTTAATATACTGATACACAGAGTCGTACTGAGTCACCAAGCCAGCTGCCTACTCGCCAAACTCAATAAACAAAACAGTATCATAACAAGTAAACAGACAGGCATGCTTGGATGCCTAAGAAAACAAAGAAGAGAGACAAGGTTCTCTGCCTAAAAATATGCAGTAATGGGTCGTGTCATAAACACAGTTAATTAACTTCAATAATGATAATAATAAAAATATTAAATTAATAATAATTATATTACTATTAAGTTAGCGATCATAGAGAATATACATGGAGAATGAAGAATGTGTCTTTTGTATCTCTTCTTTTCTGAAATTATAAAAATTAAATTTAAAATTATTTTAAAGATAAATTTATTAAACCCAATTCATTCATGAGTTAATTCAAGATAAAATCCGACTTAACATTGATTCTTAAAAAAAACATATGTTATTAACAAGAAAAACTTTTATTGAAAAAAATTAATGATCATTTAAAAAGAAATTCAACTATATTTTACTTAGATTTTGATTGGGTCACATGACATGCTTTTAGGTGAACTTGAATTTTTAACTGTATTAAATTAGATTAATTAATTCCTTTATTTTCTTAACAAAAGTCAGTCTATATTATCTATATTTAAATAAACTATTCAAACCAGTCTAAATTTTATTATGTTTTTATTTAACTTCACTAAACCATTATTTATCAATTATTCATGTAATAATAACCAAGCTCAGCCTAACAAATAAATAAAAAAAAAAGCAGTGAGGAGTAGGGCCACTGACAATATGTTTAAGGGGATTTCTACTTCACTATTGAGACCCGTTAGGATCATGAAATGATTTCCAAACTTTTTTATATTTATTTATTATTAGAAAATTAATTAATAAAAAATATTTACCAGTTAATTTTTATATTTATTTATTATTAAAAAAATTAATTAATAAAAATTAATTTATAATAAAAAAATTTAGTTTAGTTTTTAGGAAAGTATTTTTTTATTTAAAAATTTCTACTTCATTACTAATATTATTTATTTTATGAAAAATAATTTTATTTTTTATTTTTTTTATATTAAAAAAATTAATTAACAAAATTATTTTTCAGTTAGATAAAAACTTTAGTTTAGTTTATTGAAAAACAGTTTTTTTTTTCATTTTATATGAAATTTTTTTCTAAAAATTATGAAAAAATTAAAAATATCATATTATTTATTGATTATATTAAATTTAATTTTTAAATTTTTGAGTGCTATATTTTTTTGAATATTTTTTATTCAATTTTATTTATTAAAATTTAATTTAATTTAATTTTTTTTATTAATTTTAATTTTAATAATAATTATTTATTTTTTTCTCATCATTTTTTAATCAAATTTTTTTATATATCAAACTTGGTTTTTATTTTTTAGATTATTATTTATTTAATTTAAAATAATGTATAAAATTATAATTATAATTATTTTAATTTTATTATCTTTTAATATTTTTATCTGTTAAATTTAATTTTTTTTTATTTGTTTTTATTTTATTTAAAATAATACATGAAGTTAGATTTTTTAACAATTTTATTCTTATCTAATTTTTTAATTTGTAAGATTTGTTTTTTATTATTTTAATAAATATTTTTTTAAAATAAAATATTAACAAGTTATTTTTCAAAGTAATTTTTTATAATATAACCAAATACTGATAAATATTTTTTTAATTTATTTACTGTAAATTTATTAAAATTTATAAAATAATTTATTTTTCAAGTATTTATTTTTTAAATAAATTATTTTTTCAAAAACAAATTCCAACGAAAAACATTTCGAATTTCAAATAAAAAACTACTCCTTTATCTAAAGGTCTCCTCGTTTCCGTAACAAGACTCTGAATAACTTAGCTTTAGGTAGCTGTTAAAGGCACGCATTTCGATTTTGGAACCAGTCCCCATTAATTTATATTTTTTGTATCTCTTCAGTCATCATCACCGGTTCCTCAAAAGGTCCGTGAGCGAACGGAGTTCTAAAAAAAATTCGATGGCAGACAATTCCCGCTTCGACCATGATCTTGTTCTTGCTCACAAATTCCCCGAGGTATGTCTGCTTTCTTTCCCTATGATATCTCCCCAAGGTTTTCGACTGAATTTAATTTGTTATTTGGTTGCATATATTCCCGGTGGATTGGCAGACAACATTTACATACACCGAAAGGTAGATAGAGAGATGTCTTGACATATTCAATCCTATCCTCTATTTTTTGGGGTTTTTTTTATCGACTTTAAAGGGGAAAATTTTTACCTGTTTTTTGAGCAGAGATGCAGCGGTCTATGCCTTGGGTGTCGGAGCTTGTGGTCGGAATGCGATTGACTCCGATGAGCTGAAATATGTTTATCATGAAAATGGGCAGCAATTTGTTCAGGTAAATTTAAAATCTTTAGACTGAATGGTAGTTTTTTTATTTTACTATGAAATTATTTAATAAAGAGAGGAGAATTTACTGTCTTGTATTTGGATTTGTAGGTTTTGCCAACATTTGCTGCCTTATTTTCACTGGGATCATTGACAAATGGTAGTATTGATTTGCCAGGCTTACAGTAAGTAGTGACAGAATTTAAGAGTGTGAAACTTGCTCTCGAATGTTTTGTTTGTTAATGTTCTTTTAAGCCATTCGGGTCTTCTAAAGTTCATTGGAAATGAATTAGTACCTGTGTGAACACATGTGATGGCCATTTCTGGTTTTCCTGGTTGCCAGATATGATCCGCGTCTTCTATTGCATGGACAACAATATATACAGATTTACAAGCCATTTCCTTCGAGCGCATCTGTAAGTCTTCTTTTTGAAGCGCTTATGCAGCCTGAAACACTTCATGCTCAATTTTGATAATTGTGCTGTACTGGTGGTTTCTCGTCTTCCTTTGATTACTCGCGGAGTGTCAATTACATGGTTTTTTGTAGTTTTGGATTTGTTTTCTCTTAGTCTATTTTCGTTTTGTAACTTATTTTCATCCCTGATGCAGCTAATTAATAAAGTAAGTCTTGCCGGGTTGCATGACAAAGGTTTGTATTCACTGGCAGAAAATCTTTTGATTGAACAACCCACTGGAGATTATGTTTTTATTTCAAGTACGAATGAGTAGTCTCAGGGTGGAATTTTGTTACATGAATAATGACTGGGAAAACCTACATAAAAGTCAGAATCTCACAATTTGTAATGAGTATCCCATTTGAAAGTTCACCTCTTTTATGAAACATAGAAGCTGATGGTTGAGGCTGGATTGTGATTACTGTTTTCCTCTCTTGATACAAATTTTAGGTAAAGCAGCTATTCTCGAGCTGGAAACCAAAAGTTATGAGAAACAATCTGGTGAATTATTGTGTATGAACAGGTGATCTCATTTTTTCTAAAAATTATCTGATCCCTTGCTGCCATGCTATTGAGTCAGATGGGATTGTAATATTTCACTCTCCAGATCAACTATTTATCTCCGGGGTGCTGGAGGCTTCTCAAACTCATCCCATCCATATTCCTATTCCAACTACCGAGAGAACCAGGCTCCTGCTCTGAAAATTCCTGAAAGTCAACCTTTTGCAGTATTTGAGGATTGTACTCAACCATCTCAGGCATGTAGTGTACATCCATAGTTGTTGTGGCTTATCAATTGTTTCACTATGCTGGCTATATAAGTTGTAATTAAAAATAATAATAATAAATAGATAGATAAAACTGAAGTTTTGGGAACATGTTATGTAGGAGGCTCTAAAATGAATTCTTTGTTTAGATTGTGAACACAAGATACTTACATTCTTCAGTATGTCTCGTATTGTTTTGTAGGCATTGCTGTATAGGCTATCTGGTGATTATAATCCTCTGCATTCAGATCCCATGATTGCTGAAGTTGCCGGGTTCGTATCCCTCTCAATATTTATTTTTATTTCTTGGGTTCATGTGCTTTTCCAACCATGTTTTCATAGCTTCAGGAGTCAGAGTTGGTGAGAGGGGATCATTTTTTCCTCCTTAATCACTTTCCATTGATTATTTTAAGGAGACATCTTTTTTTATTGGTCACAGATCAGAATACTGTATGCATTAACTCGATATCTCCAATGCTTTTCACATTTTCATTCTTCAAATTCATTTGACATCTCAGTGTACAATAGGGCTTAACCACACGTACACCGTGTGAATTTTGCTCCATTTCTGCTGTGTGAATTGGGATTTAAGCTCTGATTAATTTTGACTGCTTTCCTTTTCTGGTCTTTACAGTAGCATTTGCTTACACATCTCTCTGGCATCCTAACCTGTATTTATGCCCTATCCAATCTTGTTTCTTTTTTACATGTTGAAGATTCCCGCGTCCAATATTGCACGGATTGTGCTCACTTGGATTTGCAGTTAGGGCAGTCATCAAATGCATCTGCAGAGGGGATGCGAACATCATCACGACCATATCAGGCCGGTTCCTTTTGCATGTGTACCCTGGCGAAACTTTGATCACTGAAATGTGGCTTGAAGGTTCAAGGTAAAACTGCATGTTCTGTCATAACCCCGTATTGTTTATTCAACATCAAGTATAATGCGTTCCTTTCACTCAAGTAACTGAAATTGGTTCTTCAGGGTCATTTATCAGGCAAAGGTGAAGGAAAGAAACCGGGCAGTGTTATCTGGTTTTGTAGACCTCCTTCGTGTGACCTCATCACTGTAAATTCATTTGATATACACTGAACGAGCTGTATGGTTCTCGTGTATGGTTTGAATGATTGTTTTTAGACATAGCTGCTGCGATAAAGAATGTAATCAAATAAAAGCTTCTCAACTTGTATTGATTTGACTCATGAACAGCAGCCTCATTTGCATTTACATCTCCTTCTATTTCCAATGAACTGATTCATCAATGTCATTCTTCACCGTGCCTCGGCACCAACGACTTCACGAGGATGGAACTCCCATGTCTCGTCTGCTAGAATACTGTAGCTGGCTGTTTTATTAAACAGAGAAGGGTGGAAATAGATGATACTATCACCACAAAATTATTGGCTCAGCACTCTGTCCGCCATATATTTTTTTTATGTTAGAAATTTAATTTAACATGTCGTCAATCACTCTGATAATGGTAAGAACATAAGATAACTTCGACTGGCGGATAAGTCAATTAATTCGGTTATAAAATTAGGGTTAGGTTTGGTAACCGTGGTTTAGAGGGTATATGAAAGTGGTGTAATTGTTATTTTTTAAAATATTTTTTATTTTTAAAAAATTCTTAAAAATATATTTTTTATTTTTTAAAAATTCTTTTAAAAAATATTAATTTAAAGTAAATTAAAAAATTTTGTGGTTATTTTTTAAAATATTTTTATATAATAATAATATTTTTTTATTTTTAAAATGATTTTAAAAATATATTAATTTAAAATAAATTAAAATTTTTTTTAGAAACTTTAAAACCCAAAAACAAAATAAACCATCCCTAGATATACACTGCTAAACAAACCTGGTTCTGCCACGTGGCCGGTCGGTGATTTGATCAGACGGCTGAATAAAGTTCAGCCCCCTTTATAAATAAAGCTTACGCTGCTCTCACAAACACCTCGCCATTACCTTTTCACTCTTCGCTTTTTTTTATTAACAGAATCCAGAGAGCGGAGAGTAGCGAAAGTGAGACTGCCGCCAAGAGAAGAAGAGCTCGTTTCAAATGTCTGGCGAGACTGAAGCTGCGCAATTTAGCAACGGCACCGATGCGGTGCAAGTTATCTCTCTGAAAGATGATCACCGCGTCACCCCCGGCGACGATGAGAGACGGCACCTCAACGACGCCGTTCGTTCTTTGCCCTCTCACGCTGTCAAAGACCTGCTTTCCGCTGGGGTTCGTACTTTCATCTAAAAATCTCCTCACTTACCCTTAATTTGGGTTTTCTCTATAAAAGAAGTATGTTCCTCACAAGATTTTATTATGATTTAGGTGTGTATGAGATGCATATTTAGACTGTTTGGGATCAGTGATCATGCTTATTTTCGCTCCTCTTTATCGCCTTCGGTGATGTGTAATATTCTCGGAGAGGGAGATTCAAGTAGTTCTGAATCTATGGAATCAGAACTCAAACCCGAAGTGTGCAGAATTTGTTTAGGTATCTTACAGTTTATTTATCGCGATGAAAAAGAAATGCTGGTGAAAAGAAAGAATGGTGATGAGTTAGCTGCATCAATTGCTGAGCTAATAAGGCAAGAAGGACATCAAATCAATGGTTTTTCTCTTGAAGTTTCAATACCGCCTATTATCTTCGAAAATGAACAAGCTGTTAGGTAAGATTTTTAATTTTTAAACCCTAAAAAAGGCACTAAAAATGTTGATATTTATTTATTTTGAAATTATAACAATCATGTTATAAATGCATGTAAAGTTGTTTGGATTTATCTACGTTGTAGATTGTACATGAAAAAGAAGTATGGATCGGAGCTTTGGTTCCAAGAAAATCTTTCTGAATGCATTTCTACAAAGGATGCCTTGAAGTTTGCGATTGTGAATCCCCTTGAAATAATATTGGTAAGTTGAACTTGGCATTTTTGTAATACCGTGAATATGAATTGGACGGTGCGGTGATCTCTATACGCCGATCCCCTTCATTTAATACAATTACTGTTAATCTGTCAAGTTTGTTCGTGTATTACCCAGTAATTGGTTTGTTTACTTGTTTTTCTAATTATGGTAATTAGCTAATTGATTGACCCTATCAATCCATTCTCGCAATAGTGGTGTAGACTTGCTAACGTAGGGGATTCTTTCTTATTTGATAATGATAGTTATAGGGATCGGATTTTTTTCACAGTTAGAAACTGTAAAATGTAATGAAACTCTTGCTTTTATATCCTATTGCTCATGAATTCTTTTTCCTTATGAAAATTCCTATAAACTCTTGACTGTCATGATGCATTGAATGAAGCAGAGTTTTGAAAAGATGAAGATGTACTTTTACTGCAGACTGAAAATTGTTTTAGCTCAATTAATCTTTAATTATGTTGAAGCTTTGCAGGATGTTAAATCTGGCCCAAGCTATGTCCGCATCCGTTTGACATACACTGAAACGAAGCCATCAATCATACCTTTGAAATCAGTAGACAGGAATGGGGGTTCGCAGAGAAGAAAAACAGGCAAGCGAGTTTGTTTACATGTAAATAAAATGTTGTTTAGTTGTAAATGGCCATTTCTGCATTGGCCATCCACTGCAGTTAATCCTTTAATGTTTTCTATACTTGTCTTCATAATGATGATTCCCTGTTTACCTGAAACCCTATGCTTCTGGCTCAGAATTTTGTACATTTTAAACGCACACAACTGTAATAATAGTGAACAATCATTTGGCAGTGATGATCTTCAGGGAATTGTAGCCCCTGGATTAATAATTTCAACACCTTTTTACTTCATCTCCTTTTAGAATTTCTATATCTATACAATATGACATGCTTAACACTTGTAAAAAAATTGGTGTCTGAACTGATAGTCTCTACATACTTTCTAAAGCACTGTGATGTCAACAGTTCAACTTATAAGCTTCATTTTTCTGGTCAGTCTATTAGTTGAGGTTTGGATGCTCATATAACTTGATCTGTTTATGCAGGGACAAACAATGGTTTGGACACTGTTCATGTTGAGTTAGTGGGAAATGGAACTGGTTGTTGTGATTTATCACTGGGTCAAGGAAGTCCTGCCTCTGGAAGGTCTTCTACTGGTTTGGCTGAACATGAATCTTCTGAATGCTCCAACTTGCATCTAGAGAGGGTAATGTTCTTCCCCATTTTATCCTGCAGTCTCAACTTCAATGTGGATTGGTTGGTTACTTGCCCATAGTCAATGTAATGATATTGAAACTTCTATGCACTTAATTTTGAAATTCATGGTTGTTAAAATCTCAAGTGAAAAAATGGGATTACCTGGTCTACCCAGAATTAGATCTACAAAGAATTTGGAGAATGCTCTACCTTTTTAGAGTTTTTGCATGAGATGGCTGCTTCATAGTCTTGAACCCTGCACCCTTGTGTTTGGAAGTGAAACTTTGAAATCCTTAGCAGTTTATTTTATTTTGAAGGTTGAAATTACTAAACATTAGCAATTTCACTCTTGAGCGTGTCATGTCTGAACTTTTATGGTAGAATTTATTGTCTATGTGATGGTTATTTTTCTGCCATTGCTGGCTTAGATGTGGTTGTGGTGCTTATTGGGCTTGGATATCTGTCTTTCCAGGTTAATGAACCCTGCCACTTGGTTTTCCTATGCTACAGGACACCTATCTATTTTGGTGGGAGATATCTGAAGGTTAGTTGACTGTTATCAGAAATTGTTAGAAAGACTAAACTGAGCATCTCAGTATTTGAGTTACTGAAGGAATTTTTTTTTACATTGCTTTCATAAGGAAAAAACCTTTTGCACTGGCGAGGATGACATGGCATCTTAAAAATAAACTTTACATCTTTTACTGTTAGCCATGGAGAGCATAAGAAATTGATGAGCTGAAAAGTCAATTTTAGTTGTATTAACAAGGAAATAATGGAATGAGTTAGGAAGTTCTCATGTCGCCATTTTGAGTTTACTATTGCATGACACATCATGATGCCACTTGTAATCAAAAGGACTTTACATGATATTGCAGGGGAAAGTGAAACATTTGACATGTTTAAAAGATGAAATATTCTATGTGAGGTACAATATTTGACATGGAAAATCATCAGTTATACTGATTTATCATTAAATTATGTGCAATCAAATGATTGCTATACATATCGCAGTTCTCTAGAAATGTGAGTCAAACTCGTTGGATCATTGATGATGAAAGAATGGGAGAAGCATCCATTGAGGTACTGCCTACTTCTGCCAATGGACATTTCCATCCTTTTTGTTAGTATGAAATGATGAGTGAGAGCTAACAGTTCTTCTGCTATTCTATAGGAGATAATAGGTGGCAACATTCTTCCAATGTGTCAAGGTGACAGTTACAAGTTTCATGCTGCTGGTAGAGAGGATATCGATGTACATAAGATCTGCTCTTGTAATTGTGCACTTGAATTCAACAAATATTGTTCTAATACATGAAGCTTCTGTTCCCAGGTTCGGATGTTGGGTTCAGGCAGGCCTTTCCTGGTAGAGGTACAAAATGCACGCAAGGTGCCATCTGAGGCTCTGGTAAAAGAAATAGAAACAAGGATGAATAACTTAGGGAATAAATTGGTGAGCTTATTACCAAATCTGTGCTTGTCCTCCCCCTTCTGTTTTGTTTTTCCATTTTTCATGTTATTCCACATCTTATGCTATGCTGTAGGTAGGGGTGAAAAATCTTAGTCTAGTAACCAGTCATAGCTGGGACTTGATGCGTGAAGGGGAAGCAGAAAAGCAGGTTTTTTTCACCTCCTTTTGGCTTTTGTATCTGACTTTGATTGTTTGTACTTTATGATTTGAGATAAAATTGTTAGATACAATTAGAAAATTAAAGCCCTAATATTAGCATCACATGTATTTCATGTAGAAGCAATATTGTGCACTGGTATGGATTTCACGACCACTTGAGGATGAAGACTTGCAGTGTATAGCTTCACACAAAGATTTGGTAAGTTATATGGGATCTTTGTTTTGTATTGCATTGAAGCTTTTAATACCTGTTATGAACCTTTGCATTGGGCAGATTTGGTATTTAAATATTTTATTGTCTTAATCCCTTTGCCAGTTTTCTGGTAGAGATTTCTTTCTAGTCATCTGATGTGCTCCATTATTTGGTTCTTTCATTCTTGGACAGCAAATTTTGCAGAGAACTCCAGTAAGGGTGCTTCACCGCCGTAGTCCACTAGAACGCAGGAAGATTATACATTGGTTAGAGTCTCTCCCATTACGTAGCATCATGTTATTCTTGTCAATCTCTGTTACAATTCACAATGGCTAACAGGCTATCTCCTCTCATTTCCTATTATAGGATGAAAATTGAGCAGATCACTGGAAGCTCTCAATATTTTCTTTTGCATTTATGTACCCAGGTAAAATAATTGAAACCATACCATGAGATGCATAACTCTCTTTCCAAATACCATGCTAATAGATCTCATTTTGAAGTGTTTGGTTTCATAGTGATAATGAAACTAGGAATAAAACACTACAGATTGTGGTAGATTGGTAATCTAAGAAATTAGAGATGTAGACGTGATGATGTAAATATAATTTTAAAAGTATTATGTAGAATAATGGCCCAGGATTGAATGACCTCTTCACTACCTGACTGCTTTGAGGTCTGTGGAAAGTAATTCTCAAACCTGTATCTAGCGAAGTGGCGCTAATTATGATGCTTGAATCACAGGCTGGCACGTATATCAAAGAATTTGTTCACGGGGATCTAGGCCGTACGCATCCAAGGTATGAGAAAACAAACAATCTATCATTTTATCTACTGTTGCAGCTCAACTGTTAAGAGTCTCATAACTTTGTATAGTGATTATTTTATTGATGGGAATGATGCCTAGGTTTACTTTGAGAAATCTGGTATATTTCATATTTAGTGGCTTGGTTGTCATAGACGTAGACTGGCACAACTTCCATTTATAGTTCAGCACAGCACTGCTATTTACTTGAGTAGTATTCAACTTACTAGAGCTGTCAGTGTAGTAATATTTGTGATAGTAGAATCATTGAATTTGTTGACTCATTGACAAATCAATTTTTTTAAAAAAATGAGGTTGATAAAAAAAAGGTTCTGTTTCCGTGCTTATTTCTTTTTTTTCCCGTCAGTTTAAAACAAATTTCTTTACATTTGGCAGCATTGGATCGATTCTAAGATGCAGAGCAGAGATACTACAACTTGATGTTACCGACGTGAAAATGGATTGTTTTTTGGCTGAATAAGATTCTTGCGTTTATTTTGAGGTTTTTTAATTGACTATTTTCTGATTTGCAATATTTTGGAAGTATCTTTAAGTTACGAGTGCCTGGGTCTTTTTTATTCTGTGCCCGTCCATGCAACATGGAGCGGTCATCCCTTATGAGTTTATTGCTCTATCCCTGGCCTGATTGAGAGTTTGTAAGAGTGACTCGGGTGAATTTAAAAGGTCATTCTAAGTTTATTTTTAAGCTGATACGATGTGTCTCATTGAGTTTTGGTTGAGTCTTATATTGACTTGATTGAGTCAACTTCCTTCCAACCAACTTATCACGGTTAACTTGTGTATCACTGGTTCTATTTCACGGTAGAAGAGTCATCCATAGACCCGCTCGTGCAAAACCAACCCATTTTATGCGAGCAAAGAATCACAACAAAAAAAAGAAGAAAAAGCAAGGGGTTATTTTAGGACTCGGCAATCAAAAGTTACAATGTCACTGTTGCAGAACCCTCATGAAAGCATAATTAATTTTGAAGAAAAGGGTGTCCTTTTCAGGTAATAAAAAGAGCTGCTATGACAATATCTATTGATCTTTTAGATCTTTCTATCAATTGTAGGAGCTCCTTTTACATCCAAATCCGATCCTACTCGTTCCAGGAAGCATCCAACATCCTTGCCATGAAGCTATACGTATCAGCGGCTTCATCGATCTGTGGAAAAAGTGCCGAATGTCAATAATCCGATCCATTTCCTATATATATATCATTGTCCAGTCCAACAGGCCCCAAAATTTTGCGCTATAATTACCATTTTTTTAGTTGGGCGTCCAGCTCCATGTCCCGCCTTACACTCAATGCGACCTATGATTGGATTTGTCTGAGGACTATTCTCCAAGCTCGTGCACAAAATATGTTGCATGGTCTGAAGACACAAGATGCACAGATTTTGAGAAGGGCAGTATAAATGAATGCAGATATGTTCAATGATGATACAAAATGAATAGTGGATAAGATATATGACAGCCCCGCTTTAATGAACCTTTACTGTTTTGAGAACTTACAGCCAGCAGCTTCAGAGAGTGTAATGGCACAACTCGATCATCATGATCGGCAGTCAATAGCATGGTGGCTGGGTACTGTGAAGGTTGTTCGGGATGTTGTTCCCATGGTCTGCGGACATTATGCAGCGGCGAGTACCTGAGTAAAGAAAACATGAAGGTCAAAACAAGATGCAGTGTCCAGGTGTTCACTGAGACTTGTCTTTGCAAGATTGGGAATATGCGATGGTGCCAAGCAGAGAATTCAGCTTACACAGAAAAGCTCATTAACAACCAGCAAACTCTATGATGCTATATAAAGTTGCTGAACGAATACACTTAAAGAGAGGCTGGTGGTTTCATGGAAATAGTTGTGACAAAAGTTCACAATCACCACCTTTGCTTTGCACTTTAAGAAAGATGGCAATCAAACTCGCTAAGATATGGTTTAATTTAGCAATAATAAGCAAGAGCATCTACTTTGTGCTGCCACCGGTGGTTCCTAGAAGACAGGCAACTGTTATGGATCCAACCTTCCAGTGTTGGACCCGGGCTTTTAAACAAAACAACTGTAAACAAGGCTTTTAGAATAAGAAGATGCCACTAGATTCTTATACTGAATTCAACTCACTCACTTGATTAGCCATTCGAACTCTTCCTTCTTGTCTGAACAGCCATAGTCAGAAGTCCATGCATGACCTAAAAAACAAAACTCAGCTAAAAATCAATATACAAACGGTGGTTATTGCTTATTAGAGCCAAAGGAAGTCAGCTACCTATGGTAAACTTGTGAAATCGAAGCATGTCCATAACACCAACATGAGCCAGAGCACAACCAAAGAGGTCGGGTCGCTGCCACATAAATGTAATAAACACAACTAATACAAACTAAAATACATGGCGAAACTAAAATATAATCAGGCAAATGAATAGACTTTCCACCTGATTTATGCAAGCCCCAACAAGCAGCCCGCCGTTGCTTCCACCTTCAATGCACAACTTCTTTGGTTGGGTATAACCAGCAGATACTAGGTATTCAGCTGCTGAAATGAAGTCATCAAAGCAATTCTGCTTTCTCGAAAGTGAGCCCGCTTTATGCCATTCCTCACCGTATTCTCCACCACCACGAATATTTGCAATGCAGACAACAGAACCTAAATGCCTTGTCAGAACAATTCGATTGACACTAAATGATGGTGTAATGCTAATGTTAAATCCACCATAGGCATATAACAAACATGGGTGTGACCCATCCAACGTTATATTCTTCTTGGCCACAATAAACATAGGAATCCTGGTACCATCCTTGCTAGGCACAAACACCTGAAATGAAAGCACCAAGTCAAGTAGGAAACAAATACCAAAGTTTGTACATAGTGAGGACCGGAAGGGTGTATCTGTTAAATTTAATTTTCAGAAAAAAATATCACTAAAGCTCCGCCAGAAAAAGGAGAGCATCAACTAGATAGAACAGTATAGACACTATAAAAAATTATTCCTCTGCCCCCTTGGGGACACACTAGTAAAAAAGAATGAGATTATTCCTAGAAAACATTTTGTAATTTAAACTTTAAATTGATCTAGTGATATTATCAAAACACCATTTAATGCTACAGAAACAAAAATGGCGAATAGTTACCTGATTCACTTGGAACTCTGTGCGATTGAATCCTGGCACACTAATTTCACGGAATATCTTCACATCCGGAACCTCAGTATCTAGATTGCATTGATATATTATACGAGAGGTGAGAAAGCTAGTAAACTCAATAAATACTGTACTATCCTCTCGCCGTGCAGATATCCCAGTAACCGAGCCAATATCAATTGGTAACCGATGCAGCAGAGATCCTGTTTTCAAATCTCTTATTTGTAGAACATGCTTCACATCATTCAAGTAACTCACAATCATTTTATCACCATGAACAGCATATGCCGATTCAAGAACATCTTTTTCGGATTCTGGGACGACATCTATCCAACTACTTGGCTCCTTCAAATCTACCCGGACTATTTTATACTTAGGGGCATCTTTATTAGTCAAGAAGGTAAACAATGTGCCATCATTTGCAATCTCATGATACTTTGCATCAAAGTTATCAACAAGCTTAATAAATGGGAGCAGGCTATTTCCTCCTTTAAAACCTTCAAGGCCATCAGAAAATGCAGACATGTCACAGTAGTATACTTTGTTGACAGGATCACAGCTCTCTTCAATATATAAGAGAAGATACTGCAGAATAACATATAAACGATGTCATCTTGGAAGAAATTCACACAAAAATGCTTTCTTCATTCTAGTCACGTGAAAAAAATGAAGTAAATAAACCAGAAAACAAATACATATTTAAACATTCACAATACCTTTCCATCATCAGTCACAGCAGCTTCGAACATGTATTTGGGGTTTTCCAGATCTCTCCAACACAGTATATCTTCAGATTGATCCGTACCCAAGAAATGGTAGTAAAGCTCATGATAAAGGTTGGAATTAGTCTCCGTCCCAGCATCTAAGTTTTCTCCCTCTCTGAACAACAAATTCAATTTTTCTTTCAATCTAAAAACCACGAGGGTTCAATTACATTATCTACTAACATCGCTCAAACAATCAGGAATCCAAAATTATTCAACAGATTCATTCTTCATTTATCTCTCATTACATATAACTAAAAAAAATACAAGCTAGTTACTCCTTCTGGTCAATTAGAGTTCCCAAAATATCACTTGAAACTGTTATGTCTTGATCAACTATACTCAAGCAGCATTTTACTTGAAATTTCAAGGACACACAAAATGTTTACATACTTGGGATTTGGATAACGGCAATAGAAAAATCCTTTGCCGTCATGCGTCCAACTAACACCGGTAAACTTAACCTGCATCATCAAATAACATTAAAAACAATAAACTAAGCCGCCAACACAACCAAAATCAAAATTTATCTAGGAATGGAAACAAAGCCTCACCCAATTTAAGGTATCAGCCTCGACTATCTTATCCTCCACGCGCATGACTTTGATTGTAACCCAATCACTCCCACTCGTACTAAGCCCATAAGCCAAGTACTTAGCATCCTCACTAACCGAAAGCGTTTCGGAATTCAATGACACCGTCCCATCCTCACTCAGCCCATTTGGATCAAGCAAAACATCTGGCTCTCCCTCTAAACTATCCTGTAACCAGCCACAAAACATCAACACCAAGTATTTTTTTAGGAAAAAAAACATCGAAGACATCTTCTAGCTCGTAATACCTGCACATAGAGGACGTTTTGTGCTTGAAGCCCAGTATTGTGAAAGTAAAAATACTTGTTCCCTCGCTTAAACGGCGCGTCATATCGCGGGTGATCAAATAACTTTGTGATTTTCTCACGAAGTTTTTCTCTTGTATCGCATGCATTTAACACTGATTCTGTCAATTTTACTTGCTCCTGTACAAACCCTTTTACCTCCTCTGCGTCAGGATCTTCAAGCCTGCCAAGCCAAATACACTAATTAGTTTCTCGTGGATTCAGCTTTTTGCGCGGAATGGATTCGATTTTTTGGCAAGAATTTAATTACCATCGATAAGGATCTGCGATTTTTACACCGTGGTAATCATCAATTACAGCGTCGTCTCGGCGAGCGATTGGATACTGTAAAGGTTTGTCAAGAGCTGAGAGGGAACCCATTGGTCTTGGTTTTCGACGAGGACAGGCCTCCGAATTGATGAGAATAGGAGATGGAGACTTTGTAGAATGAGATTTTGGAGGTGGTGAGTAGAGAGAGAGGTGAGATTCGAGGGAGAAATAAGTCAGGGGTAAGCGTGGCCTGCGAGTGAGATGGATTTTTATAGGTAGAATAAATCATAAGCAAGTCTTAATAAATAAAAAATATAGTTATTTTAATTCTTATCCCGTGGTCGGGGTTTTTTTTTTTTTGAGAAAATCTGGGAAAAAGTTCCTTTTTATGGATGGACCGCAAAATCAAATGTTGTCGAGCAGAAAATGCCAGCTTGTCCTTTTCAATTGAGTTTTGGTTTCCATTAAATTGGTGGATTTATATATAAAAAAGCTCGAATTCTTTTTTGATTCAAACAAAAAAAAATATGTATAAAAAGCAAACTCATTTATTACCTCGAATTAAGCTTTTAAATTTCTAGTAATCATCGCTGCAAAGCTTTTAAAACGGTACCGTATATAACCAAAAGAAAACGACAAGGACAATTTATTTTTAAGGTAAAAAAAAGTTTACAAACAGATTGCTTCAAGAAGCGACACGTAGTTGGAAATATATGTCCACCACATCGATCCGAAGTTGTTATCGTAATTCATCAAATGTTCCAGATACTTAAATCTGGTAACTAGACATCTAGCCAGGTGACCCACCACTTGCGGAACCCCAGGGGGCCGGAGAAAGCCATGATTTTCGTTACAGGGACATAAGGCCTTTTGGATTGTTGAGCTTAACTGTGCCGTTTTGTACGGCTACCAGAAAAAAGTTCAGTTAGAGACATCTGTTTGTTTGCCAACAATGAAAGTTGAGTGAAATTCCGTGTTTCTTTTCATGTTTTAAAAATATTTTTTTAAAAAAAATTAATTATATTTTTAAATAATTTTTTAATACAATGATATTAAAAATAATTTTAAAAAATAAAAAAAATTATTTATAAATATTTTAAAAAACATCCATTATCACACTATCAGTTTTTTATTAAAAAATTACTTTTGATCCCTTTATTTTTAGAGAAATAATTAATCAATCACTTTGATTTTAAAAAACTCAATATAGAGTCCCTGCATTTCATGTTTATTTGTAGATTTTTTTACAAATTTATTATTTTTTAAAATATTTTTTATTTTCAATGAAATTATTATGATAAAATTAAAAATACATTTAAAAAGAGTAATTTAAAAATCATAAATCATAAAAAAAACATAATAAAAAAACACAATGGTCAAATTATAATTCACTCCTTGTTTGAACACCAAAGATTCTTATAATCTCTCTGACATGACAAAAATGTATCCTTTTAGTGTCATGAACACAGTACGTGCCTTGATCCGACGAAACAGACAAAATCCAAACTGTTAAGCGCAAAATCTTCTATTTTTTACAACGCAGTTGGTATTTAAAAAAAAAAAATTGACAGAGAAATTCCGAAATAACAAAGACAATTTTATTCCATGATGCTAATGGTCAAAAGACATGGTAGTGTTACGATGGCGAGGGCACTTGTTTTTATGTTTAAAAATATTTTTAAATTTTTTAATTGGTTTGAACTTTGACGTGAGTATATAAAAAAATAAATTTTATTTTTAAAAAAATTATTTTAATATATTTTAAAATAAAAAATATTTTTAAAAAATATCCGGTAACTCTCCCCAGATGTTCTCGGGAAAAAACATGGCAACATAGTGACCAATTACGTCGTCAGAATAGACCAAACGCCACCAAATCCTCGAAGCGCCCCCAACTCTTTTCAAAGTTGAAAGCAAATGACCACGCAAGAATGGCGTAATCATGTTCTCATTCACTTGCTACGCGGTTCTCACCTACCGCTTTCCTCGCTACCTCCGAACTCTTCCTTCCTTAAAAGGACAAAGCCTCCTTTCACGTATCCAGACACCAACCTCCCGAGAGAATCCTTTTCGATTCCGAAGTCTCTCCTTGTCAAGACCAAGACCAATGGGTTCCCTCTCAGCCCTCGAACGACCATTACAGTATCCAATCGCTCGCCGAGACGACATTATAATTGACGACTACCATGGTGTAAAAATTGCAGATCCCTATCGCTGGTAATTAATATCTGTCTCTCTGTTTAAATATATAGTCCACTTCGGCGGGAATTCCTAACTTTGACCGAACTGAAGAGTTTGACTTAGTCTCGATGCGAAAGCTGGCCAGAGAATGCACAAGAAATTAATGTAAATTAGGTGTTTTTGGCAGGCTTGAAGATCCTGATGATGAGGAAGTAAAAGGGTTTGTACAGGAACAAGTTAAATTAACAGAATCAGTATTACAGACATGTGATGCGAGAGAAAAACTTCGTGAAAAAATCACCAAGTTATTTGATCACCCGCGATATTATACACCGTTTAAGCGAGGGAACAAGTATTTTTACTTTCATAATACCGGGCTTCAAGCACAAGACGTCCTCTATGTGCAGGTTTAATTAGCCAACATTCGTTTTTTTTAATCACATTGTAATTTTTTTTCAGAAGTTTTTGGTGTTGATGTTTTGTGATTCGTTGCAGGATAGTTTAGAGGGAGAGCCAAAGGTTTTGCTTGATCCTAATGGACTTAGTGAGGATGGGACAGTGTCCTTGAATACACTTTCGGTTAGTGAGGATGCTAAGTACTTGGCTTATGGGCTTAGTTCGAGTGGAAGTGATTGGGTTACAATTAAAGTTATGCGTGTTGAGGATAATATAGTTGAGGCCGATACTTTAAATTGGGTGAGTGAGACTTTGTTTCAGTTCCGAGATGAACTTTGATTTTGGCTGTGTTGGTGGCTATGTGCTAATTTTGTTTACCGTTACCTGATAATGCAGGTTAAGTTTACCGGTATTAGTTGGACACATGACAGCAAAGGGTTTTTCTATAGCCGATACCCTGCTCCCAAGTATGTATCTACCTTTCTAAATGAATTAAGATGGGGGTGTAGGTTATCTAGGCATAATGATATTGACAGATGCTTCGGGGAATTTAATGGATTAAATTGATAACTGCTTTGAATTTCAGTTATTGAAGTGTAAGGTGAGGTGAACAGTGAATTCATTGGAAGATAATGAATTACATGTTGTGTTGAACCCTCTTAGTTTTTAGATTGATATATGAAATTGAGTTTGCTATGTAGGGAGGGAGAAAATTTAGATGCTGGGACGGAAACTAATGCAAATCTTTATCATGAGCTATACTACCACTTTGTGGGTACGGATCAATCCGAAGATATACAATGCTGGAGAGATTCTGAAAACCCCAAATACATGTTTGGAGCTGGCGTGACTGATGATGGAAAGGTATATTGTGAATGCTCATTTATATTACTTGTTTTCTTAACTATTTACTTTATTTTGGCAAATGACAAGAATGAAGAAAGCATTTTTTGTTTGAAATTCTTGGAAGATGACATCATTTTATATGTTATTTTGCAGTATCTTCTCCTATATATTTCAGAGAATTGTGATCCAGTCAACAAAGTATACTATTGTGATATGTCAGCATTTCATGATGGCCTTGAAGGTTTTAAGGGAGGAAACGCCCTGCTTCCTTTTATTAAGCTAATTGATGACTTTGATGCCCAGTATCAGGAGATAGCAAATGATGATACTGTATTTACTTTCTTGACTAATAAAGATGCCCCCAGATATAAAGTAGTCCGGGTTGATTTGAAGGAGCCAAGCAGTTGGATTGATGTTGTTCCAGAATCTGAAAAGGATGTCCTTGAATCAGCATTTGCTGTTAATGGTGATCAAATGATTGTCTGTTACCTGAGTGATGTGAAGTATGTTTTACAAATAAGGGATTTAAAAACAGGATCTCTGCTGCATCAATTACCAACTGACATTGGTTCGGTTACTGGGATATCGGCAAGACGAAGGGATAGTACAGTATTTATTGGGTTTACTAGCTTTCTCACCCCTGGAATAATATATCAATGCAATCTAGACTCCAAGGTTCCTGACATGAAAATATTCCGTGAAATTAGCGTGCCAGGATTCAATCGATCGGAGTTCCAAGTGAGCCAGGTAGCTATTTTCTCTGTTTGCCTTTTTCTAGCGTTAAATAGTGTTCTGATATCACCACTAGATCAATTTAAAGTGTTTTGTAGGAATAGTCTCTCTTTTTTTGCTGGTTTCCCTATGGGACAGAGGAATAATCTCAATAGCTGAGTTGCTTATATGAGATCTTGTTCCTCAAAATAAAATTCAACTTGTATATTCTTCTGCTCTCTTAATGTACAAAAATTAATCTATGTTTCCAACTTGACTGGGCTCTTTCATTTCAGGTTTTTGTGCCTAGCAAGGATGGTACCAGGATTCCTATGTTTATTGTGGCCAAGAAGAATATAGCGTTGGATGGGTCACACCCATGTTTGTTATATGCCTATGGTGGATTTAACATTAGTATTACACCATCATTTAGTGTCAGTCGAATTGTTCTGACAAGGCATTTAGGTTCTGTTTTCTGCATTGCAAATATTCGTGGTGGTGGAGAATACGGTGAGGAATGGCATAAAGCGGGCTCACTTGCAAGAAAGCAGAATTGCTTTGATGACTTCATTTCAGCTGCTGAATACCTCGTATCTGCTGGTTATACCCAACCAAAGAAGTTGTGCATTGAAGGTGGAAGCAACGGGGGGCTGCTTGTTGGGGCTTGCATAAATCAGGTGGAAAGTCTATTAATTTGCCTGATTATATTTTAGTTTCGCCACTTATTTTATTTTGTATTAATTGTGTTTATCACATTTATGTGGCAGCGACCCGACCTCTTCGGTTGTGCTCTGGCTCATGTTGGTGTTATGGACATGCTGCGATTTCACAAGTTTACCATAGGTAGCTGACATCCTGTGGCTCTAACAATAATCATCTTTTGTATCAATTTTTTTCTAAACTTTTGTTCTTTAGGTCATGCTTGGACTTCTGACTTCGGCTGTTCAGACAAGGAGGAAGAGTTCGGTTGGCTATTCAAGTCAGTTGAATTTAGTATAAAAATCTAATGGAATCTTCTTATCTCATTACCGTTGTTTCTGGTCTGGTATCGACGTGTAGTTTAACTTGTTTGGGTCTGACACTTATAGGTTGAATCCCGTGGCGGTTGCCTAGCTTCTAGAAACCACCCATCATAACACAAAATGGATGTTGATGTTTTCATTTACTGTCACTAAATTAAACTATATCTAAACAAATTAGATTGCTGCCATTTTTTAAAAGTCACAGACCCATGATGGTGGTGATTGCCAACTTCGATACCGTTTTTTCCATGAAAAATAGTGGCATATTTACACTGGTGAGCACCTCCATACCGTCCTCCACTCCCCTTCATTCGGCAAGTTAACCCAGGCAGATGGAAATTCTAGTTTATGGTTTTTTATTTCATAAGCCTACCTTAATGTCAAGTTTCGGTAGAATAAAGCATGTTATCTGCTTGGCATGACCACATATTCACAACAAGCACAGTCTGATGATTTCTAGACGCTACTTTTGATTTTTGACTTTCATGTTTTCCTTTCTCAGGTACTCGCCACTGCATAATGTTCGCAGACCATGGGAACAGCATCCTGAACAACCTTCTCAGTACCCATCTACCATGCTATTGACTGCTGATCACGATGACCGAGTTGTACCCTTACACTCACTGAAGTTATTGGCTGTAAGTCCTCAACTTTCTTCAATCCTAATTGTTCTTTGAGATGGTAACACAGACATTGTGTACATCGTGAATTCGGTTTGTAAAAGGGGCAGCATATTTCATGATCAGGCTGTTCAGTCAATAATTTAGTCAGCAGAAAAAAGTTATTACTGTGTTGACGCTTCCCCTCTCAAAATGTGTCCAACTTTTTCTGCCAGACCATGCAATATATTTTGTGCACGAGCTTGAAGAACAGTCCCCAGACCAATCCAATAATAGGTCGCATTGATTGTAAAGCTGGACATGGAGCTGGACGCCCTACTCAAAAATTGGTAATTGTTGCACTAAACTTTAGGTCTTAATTAGATCACCTCCTTATCACAGACTACTGACATTTGGCTCTTGTTCTGCAGATTGATGAAGCAGCTGATAGGTATAGCTTCATGGCAAAGATGTTGGACGCTTCTTGGACAGAGTAGGATCAGATTTGGAAGTAAATCTAGGAAAATATACATTTGATTGATGAAAAAAGGACAAATAGCAAATGCTTTGCTCAAATTGTGTCCATCATTCACAACTACGTAAAAGATTTTCTTTTTGTTATGAATTTTCAGATTCTAATTACCTGAAAATCACATCCCTTTTCTCTCAATTGATTAATGCTTTTACTAGGAAAGAATGGGTTTTGCAACGCGACATTTCGAGAATATTTTTGTCCTCTCACCTAGCATTTTAAGTTTTTAACTTAAAACAGTTTTTTGATACGATAACATAGCTAAAGATCGAATCTTATCATTCCAATAATATCTAATAAAATTATAAAATTAATGGAAGAGACTTGTTAGAAAAAATAAGATCACAGACAATTACTTTCTGAATGCTTTTTTAAAAAAAAAATTGAAGAAATCATGGAATGTGTGTGTGTGTGTTTTATCATTTCATGATAAAATTCAATAATGCTAGGAAACTTAAAAGGTTTTTTCAAATGATGTGAAAATTTCTGGTGGGAGTTTGTAAATTACCATATCAAAGGTGAAGATCTATCCCATTACAATGATTTTAAAAACCTTCTCTGCTTCAAATCTGATGTTTGTTAGTGGAAAAGGTTGTCATGTTGTTTGTTCTCGCTCTCCCAAAAGGTGTCCAGCTTGTTTCCCCGGACCATGCAATATGTTCTGTGCAAAAGCTTGGAGAATAGACAACAGTCCCCAAAAGGTGTCCAGCTTGTTTCCCCAGACCAATAGTTGCTCGCATTGATTGTAAAGCTGGACATGGAGATAGACGTTCAGCTAGAAAATTTTTAATAATTCTTGGTTCTAACTTCTCGTTATCACCCCCCTTATAGCAGGCTATTGACATTTGGCTATAGTTCTGCAGATCGGTGAAGCTTTCGGTAGGTATAGCTTCATGGCAAAGATGGCGGAGCTTCTTGGAATGAGTAGGATTAGATTTGAACGTCAAAAGAAAAACAAAAACTACGTCTGATAAGAAAGATGGACACAGAATAACAAAATGTTATATACCGGTGTGCTCTGCAAAATTTTCTGCCCGTGAGCAAAGAAGGCCAAATTTTCTTACCACATTCACGGTCAGATGCAAGTCATAAGAGAGAGATAAGGACTGTTTTTCTACTCCCTTTTCAAGATTAGTTGTTAAACCGGGAAACTTAAGATTTAGAGTTTGATTTTGATTGAGTTTTTAATTGATCTGATAAAACCTGGTTAGTTTTATTGAATTTTTATTAATTTAATTAACCTGATTAAATCTGGCTCAGCATTAAAAGAGAAAAAAAATGATGAAACAACATTAAATCTTCTTATGAGTTAATAGGATGATCCAGTAACTTAGATTTTTTCCTGGTGAATTCTCGAATCGAGTCGGGATCAGGGTCAAACTAAGATTTCTCACCCCAAACTAGAAGCAAACAGGCTTTTTCTGAAAGATTAGGGACTAAGTTGACATTTGGCCAAACCAAGATTTCTCACCCCAAACCAGAATGCACAAACCGAATCCAAATACACAGAGGAGTTTTCCTCACCTCACACACGCCATTTCACTGTGACTGTATCTCAAACTTGGAGCTTAACGGTCATTTCATGGCAATTAATCCGCAGAGCTTTCTACGGTTTCTCCCTCTCACCAACAAAATCACCAGGTACCGCTTGCCTCACCTTCTTCGTTCTTCAATTCCATTTTCAACCCGAGACCCTCCTCAATTTGCCACTTCTCATGATAATATCAAGCTTCAATCTAATCTCGACGAGGATTACGTCCTTAATGAGCTCTCTAATCTGTTACCAATCTCTCCTAAACCACCGATTCCTCACCCATACAACCATGATCGTTCGATCAGTAATAAGGAAGTCGAAATCAGACCCGTTTTTGATCGATTTTTATCCCCTGAAGAGAAATTAAGAGGAGTTTTTTTTCAAAAAATCAAGGGTAAATCTGGAATTGAACGTGCTCTAACAGAATGTAGTGTGGATTTGAGTCTTGATGTTGTTGCTAAAGTGCTTAATAGAGGGAATTTAGGCGGGGAAGCTATGATTATGTTTTTTAATTGGGCAATTAAGCAGCCTATGATAAGTAAGGATGTTGACAGTTACAATGTAGTCATTAGAGCACTAGGTAGAAGAAAATTTATTGATTTTATGGTGAAATTTTTGCATGAGTTGAGGGTAGAAGGTGTGAGCATGAATTCGGAGACGTTGTTGATTGTAATTGATAGTCTAGTTAGGGCCCGTCGAGTTTATAAAGCAATTCAAATGTTTGGGAACTTAGAAGAAGAGTTTGGGTTCGAGCGTGATGCGGAGTCATTGAATGTGCTTTTGCAATGTTTGTGTAGGAGGTCTCATGTAGGTGCTGCGAATTCGTACTTCAATTCGGTGAAGGGGAAAATACCATTTAATTGTATGACGTATAATGTAATCATTGGTGGGTGGTCGAAGTTTGGTAGAGTTAATGAAATGCAGAGGGTTTTTGAGGAAATGGAAGAAGATGGTTTTAGTCCTGATTGTTTGAGTTTTAGTTACCTTCTTGAGGGGTTAGGAAGAGCTGGTAGGATTGAAGATGCTGTTATGATATTTGGTAGTATGGAGGAGAAAGGTTGTGTACCAGATACTAATGTTTACAATGCCATGATTTCTAATTTCATTTCAGTTGGGAATTTTGATGAGTGCATGAAGTATTATAGGTGTTTATTGTGTAAGAATTGTGATCCCAATATTGATACTTATACAAGAATGATCTCTGGTTTGATCAAAGCTAGTAAAGTGGCTGATGCTCTTGAAATGTTTGATGAGATGTTGGATCGAGGGATGGTTACTAAAACAGGGACAGTAACTTCTTTTATTGAACCTCTCTGTAGCTTCGGCCCACCCCATGCTGCAATGTTGATCTACACAAAGGCAAGAAAAGTTGGCTGTAAAATATCACCGAGTGCTTATAAGCTATTGCTGATGCGGCTTTCTAGATTTGGTAAATGTGGAATGATGTTAAAAATATGGGATGAGATGCAAGAAAGCGGTCATTCTTCCGACATGGAAGTTTATGAATACCTCATCAGTGGACTTTGCAACATAGGACAGTTTGAAAATGCTGTCCTTGTCATGGAGGAGTCTCTGCGCAAGGGCTTTTGCCCAAGCAGGTTCATCTGTAGCAAACTAAATAACAAACTGCTTGCTTCAAATAAAGTTGAGAGAGCTTACAGGCTATTTTTGAAGATCAAACATGCTCGTCACAGTGAAAATGCGAGGAGATGTTGGCGTTCTAATGGCTGGCACTTTTGAACAGGCATCTTCTGTATTGACAAGTATATTGTGTCTTTCCTTCTCTGTTTCCCCTGCAGCATGTACTTGTTTTTCCCTGGAGATTGTCACAATCATTATATTGTGCAATATTTCTTATGGTCACTTGCAATGAACAACTGATAGAATCCAAAAGTTCTTCTAAATAGTTACATCACTAATCTTCTGTTACTCAGTCATGGGCGTTAGAAGTGAAGAATTGTTTTTTTCATTGAGAATTTGTTTTAGTGACATCCTTCCTGTCTATATTTAAGGTTTCGGTTTATTGAGTGCAGGCGGCAGTTTTCAGCGGGAAATTTTTAGATGCTTGTGGATTACAGAGATAAACTGTGAAGTTCACAATGGTGAAAAGCCAACTTCTCGTGACTCTGAACTGCTGCATAAGAAACTTGACCTCATCAATTTACGAGCTATCCTTATTTACTTCCTTGGTAGTCTTTTGTTTGCTGAGGTTCTCTTTACCTGCTTGGGAAGTGTAGTTCATATTGTTTAGTTCCTGTAATTGGATAACTTTCTGATTTGACTTTGTTTATCGGTCTTTCTAGTTGCCCAGAAGTTGTCACTATGGGGGACCAGGTACTCAGGTTAATGGGAGGACTTCAGTTGATCCTCCCACCAGAGGTGTTTGATAGACTGCTATGTAGCTCAGCCCGGGGTAGTATACTGGAGTAGATCCTTACTTCTTCAGTCTATGTTTTGCCATGAAATTAGATGAGGGTTGATTTTTTATCTGTCCGCAATGAATTATGACAAGTTGTGAATGGTGGACATTTTCTTATCACATTTGATTGGATTTACTTTTAAAGTGTTAAGAGGAAGAAAAGTGCATGGATTTTGCTGCTTTTAGCATGCTATCTTGTGTATTTGTGCTGTTGAATTTCATCAAATTTCTGAATTTTCATTCTTTACCAGCAAACTGGCCTTCTTTAGCATAGCAATAAATTTATATAGCTGTTTTTCTCTACCTATTCTTAGTGATAAACTGTTCACTTTATCATACTAGGAGTTATCTCTTATATTCGACCTGCCTTTTGTTTTTAACATTTGAACTTCTTTCCTTATGCAGAGACCATTGTCATTATGGCATAAACAAAGGAAGAGAGAATCATAAGAAACCCTGACTGTAACTCTCTGAGTGAGAAAGTAGCAGAGTGACAAGAAAACGCACAGCTGGAAATGGAAAATTTAATCCAGGAGCCAGATTCAGAAGGCCAAAACCTATAATTAGCACCTCACATTGAGAAGGATGCATAGTGCGGATTTGTACATAGAAGGCAAGAAAGAGAGATCAAACCCTGGATTCCTATATGACAGACATGAGGTGTTCGTGTAGCAAGACTTTTCAGGAAGGGGTTCTCTGTACTTTGAACTTAGATGCATGTTTGTCTTGCTTCTCTGTTTGTCCATCCATGACAGCACGACCTTGATTTGGATTTGATGTGTCATAAATCAGTCCTGTTTAAGAGTGGTTCCGTATTTCGGGAACAATGATCTCCATAGCCAAGTGCTTACCTGATGGTATAGGTGTTGACCTCATTGACTCTGGCTGTTGTGCCATTAGAGTGAGGAGCGAACCATGACGGTTGGGGCTGGGTAATCATCAGTCAGGTGCGGCCTTGATGTTCATTTTATTTTTCAAGGAGCTTGCTGCTAGCCCACGTGGTGTTTCCATTGATGTACAACTTCTGGAAAACCTATCTGAGCTGTTGGGGATAACATTTCTGGTTGCGGTTTATATTCATGTAAAGACCAAGGTAATATAACTGGTAGTGCCTCTTCGGTTCAAAAATTTATACTAAGACGAGATAAGATTAATAACAATCGTACACGGTGAAATATATAGATTTACGAAACCTAGTAAATTGCAAATACATTCAAGACTAATGCAAACCTCTTTGCTTGAATTAACAGGAGTGACTAATATTTGGAAAGCTCCTACCTGCAAATAAAGGGAATATGCCTGATTTATGACTTGAGAAGCACCATTCAATTCTCCCCCAGGGATTAGCAACGTCGTTTGCTAGGTTCAAGACGACCACCGGATAGCTTTTGATCTTTTCTTCTTATTGTTCGTCACAATCAACCAGCAGTACGTTTAAGGTTGTGCAGGAAGACTTCCGTTCCAATAAGTTTAAGAATGGAGGATCAGGCTGAAAATGTACGTCATGGATGTCTGTTATGTTTTTTTTTATTAAAAAACTCATAATGTTTTTCTTTTCTTAATTACGTAATGCATTAAGTCCCTGAAAACATGAACAGTCTGATTATTTTCTGATTTTCTAATATTTTAGACAGCATAATTGACAATTGCGTACAAATTGCTATGCACCCAAATTTCACAGTGCATGCATGTGATCCTATTATGTAAGAGAAGATCCAATGTATGTTACTGGTTGGTGATATCAACTATGTTATATTTTCAGTCTGGCATGTTTAGCTAATCAAGCTGAGCCGGGGGCTACGTTGCTTTCGCCATTGTCTACAGTTATCCTGGACATTTTTCTTTTTTATTTTATTTCTACTGGGATCCTGATCTGCACACTCAGTAACATGTCTAAAGATGCCTTTTCAGGTTCTGCTGTGCTCTGCGCATCATTTTTTCCCTCTTCTGACCAGTGCTTGGATTCAGCTTCATAAGGATGTTATTGCACTGACTGTATACTCATGGGATTCTCCATCCAAGGTATGGTGTTTGACATGACTAAGAGTGCTTTGCTTTCAGACTTTATTTTCTTTATGCTTTCAAATTAGCTTCTTGTATAAATTGAGCGTATTTAGTTACAAAGCTGTTACGATTCTCTTTTTACAAAGCTGTTATGATTCTCTTTATTGTGTTTCGTTTACTAGTTTATAGGTAGCTCAACTATTTGTTCTTGCCGTTATTGAAAGAGTAAAATGACTTAAAGAGAAAAAAGTTGTCAGTGACAGCCATGACCCACCCTATGACTCTTATCAGGTATCTAGCATGGTTAAAAGGAAAAGGTTGTTAGTGCAGTACTGATTGGACTTCGTAAGTGAAGGTGGGCTATATATGGCTGAGATTCTTGGACTGTTCTTTCGTTACATGTCATTGCAGATGAAAACAGATAGATTTGAAGGGTAAACTGTAGTTTAGGCTTTCGTTTTCTTTTTCATTTATAAAATTTTTTATTCTTTTCAATTACAATTTCATATTTTCGGTTTTTCATTTTGATATTTAGTTTTTAATTTTTTTTTATTTTATGCTTGTCACTTTCATTGATTTTTTTTTTAATTTTAGCATTTAATCAAATTTTTTTATTTTATTTTTTTAATTTGACCCTTATTTTTTTTATTTTTTTAAAAAAACTATTTTTCAATTTAATTAAACCTTCAATTGAAATTTTTTATCCCTCCAATTAATGTTTTTTCCTACCTTTATTTTTTTCAATTCTTTTGTGTAATTATTTTTTTTCTGATTTTATTTTTTGATATTTAATTTGTTAGAAATTCAGCTTCATAAAATCTTATTATTCTACATTAGTTTTTTTTTAATATTAGTTTTATAATTTTTTTATAGGTTTATCCCGGTCTCATGACGTAGTTAATAATTTTTGCATGTTTTTTTAATCTTTTTTTTAATTATTTTGTTTCTATTTTATTTTTCAAAGTATTATTCTAGTTTATTTATAAATTTTTTATATAAATGAAGTTTATTTTTTAATATAAAAATATTTATTTTTAAATTATATTATTAATGTTTTCAGCTATGTATAATATTTTTATAGTGTGAGTTATTTCTATAAATTTATTATTTATTTATTTAAATAAATAAGTGCAGTATATTATTCTGGACGTCGTGATTATCGTGGTACATAGAGCAGGTAGCCTTGTGTATAGCTTCAGAACCTGAGCACATGTCAGCATTTTGCTCTGCACTCTTGTGATAATTAGATTTTCTTTAACTGGCATGCAGTAACTTGATGTTTTTCATATGGATGGAAGGATAAATCCACTACTGAAAAACTTTGGAGTCATTATAGCTAGTAGATTCTTGGGTCATTATCATGCATCAAATTTAGTGATTGCTAGAGATTAATTGCCTGCTATGATTACAGGTTGGCAAGTCTCCTGATCAATCTAAGGCGAAGCTTGCGCTTGTAAATCCAATGGCTTTCCTCTCTCTTTTTTGACTCTGGTTGGTTTTGCTGAATTCACACATCTTTACTTGGACGTTATGACCTGGGAAAGGCTTATTATACCACAGACAAAACTTGCCATACCCCAGACAGCTTGCAACATTTTATTTCAGTGGTCGGTTTGCTCATCTGTCTCATCGCCGTCCCCATTTGCTTTACTGTCATTACCATTGCCAGCATCCTTGTTTCGCTGCCACGAATTGCTAAAGCTCTGCTGGATTGGAGGAAGCTTCAGAAGGTTTCTAATTTATGCACCACCCACTTTCGATTGCTCTTCCAGGGTCTGGCTTGGAACTGGGAAAGCTCAGATGATTATGGCGGAATTATTCAGGGCAGATCCATTCTTTCTGAGATTTTGTTTTACAGCTTACTTGTATATCACAACAAAGCTCAGCTTTTCAAGGTTTTGGTGGGCATGACTGGTATTTTTAGGCAACCATATTAGGTCATGTGTATAATATACACTTGTCTCTCATCCTCACTCCTCTTTTGACCATGTGGCCGAAACCAACAGCATTGTCTATCCAGTGATTTTCCTTTTCCAGCACACTAGCATTGGCTGTAACTTCCAGCCCACCCCTCCCTTCAACTACGCGCACAGTGTTTCGAAACGATATTTGGAATTGTAGTCTAAGTTATTTTTCAAAATAGTTTATTTAAAAATATATTAAAATATTTTTTATATTTTTATTTTATTTTTTAAATCACTATACTAAAATTATCATAAAATATTTTTAAAAAAATACATCTAAAAATAAAAACAAAAACAGAATCAAACACTTCCAAAGGCTTGATTAAGCCCAGGTAGCGAAGAGAGTGGCAAGCCATTCACATCTGTCATGTATGAAATTAAATAACAATATGCCCTGCTTGAGAAGATCATTATAACAGTTTTTTTGAAGCAACTGGGGCCATCTTTGAAAGACATTTTTTCCTTGTTGACGTAAGAAATTAAATCACAATATAATTTAACTAGTGTTGACGTGTGATACAACTTGTAGTACAAAACTTTCTAATTTTTCAATTTTGCTGGAACATCATTGGTTTGTAGACCTGTTTATTCTACCATTCATTTTTCACCATCTGTCAGCAAACACAGAAAGATTTCGGAACAGGACACAATTTAGATTTTACTCCATCGTACTGAAAACGAATACTAGCACTAAATGAAACGAATAAAACCTTGTCGCACGTGTGTGTAAAAATAGGTTTTGATAATTCTTATTCAGTGAAAACGAAAACAAATTATTTTAGTTATAACAGTAATAACAACAAAAAAAAAACTATCAATTAGAAAGAACTAATTTGCATATTTAAGGATCGGATTTTTTTTAATGTAAGAAAAAAATATTTGAGTTATAGAAAAATATCTAATATTATTATTAAACTTAACCTAGCATGTCAACTTTCAAGCCTTCAAATCTAATTTCTTAGAGGTTGGATTTAAAGTTAAATTATGTAATAATTTTTAAAATATAACCTAATAAACTTGGTTAATCGAAAAATAATCTAGGTAACTAGTAAAAAAAATATATGGATGAAACTAAAAGAAAAAAAAAAGAAAAAAATGATAAAAAATAAAAAGTCACTCAACTCAATTTCTTATCTAATTCAAGATTTAATTTAAACCATGTGAGAGTCTCTACAACATGATTTAGTCATCTTAGTCAATATAAAAATAACTTAGCTTATAGGTAAAAAAAAAAAAAGTTTAAGAACAAAATTAAAGGAAAAAAATCAGCTAACATAAAAAAAAAAAACACCCAACCTAATTCTTGACCATAAAATCATGCAAATGATGACACAACATAACTTGATTAACTTGATTATCCCGATTAATCTAAATGGCTATTTTTTAGAGAAAAAATGTAATTGATGTAAAAAAACAAAAAACAAACAAAGAGAATAAACAATAAAAAAGGGGTGCGCTTGTTTTAGATGCATGACACCCCATATATTCTAGTGCAGGGAAGAATTTACAATCTAAAATAAACAATTTTAGTTTTCAAACCTGCCTAAATTTTGGTGGGTTGATATCATAAATCTATGACTCGGAGTTTAATCAAGGCCAAGTATTAAAAAACTGTTTGGCATTGAAATAGGTTTTTTTTTATCAAACCATGAGTCAAAAATATTTGATTAGCTAAATAAAATGTTTTTCTTATACTAGTCCCATGCATGATTATACTTAAAATAACTTATTTTTTTATTAATAATTTTTTTTTATATTGTATGGAAAATTTTATTTCGTAGCAATCCTTTCCAAACACATGAATTTTTAAATTTACTTTATAAAACCATAATTAAAATTATTTTTTTAAACTCCAATCATAAAAACTATAGCAATACAAATATATACGGACTTGAATAAAAGAATTCATCTAATAAAATTTAATTGACTCCATCGAGTTTACAGTGATTCAAAGATTCTTACTAAATCCAGTCGAAACTCGATTGATTCGCACAAGAAATTAAAAGAAGAAGAAGAAGAAGAAGATAAATATATAATAATATTATTTTAATAAAAGTAATTAACTTGTACTTAAAATTGAGCATTTCTCGTGTCCATCCTCTTGCAAGCACGAATTACTATTACAGCGGTAATAACACCAGCATTAGTGCATGGACCTAAGCCCATCGCCCACATAAATGAAAGGTGGCCCACTCAATCATCACTTTCACCAGTATATTATTATTATATTAATAATTTACACGCGCCATAATAATAATTGAAGGAAAAACCGCTTCTGTCCTCCTGGTGGGGACTGCTGTTAGCAAAAGCTAGCGCCAACATTGCGCAATTAAACAGAGAGAAAGAACGAAGACTCGGTGGCGACTGCAAACCTTTATTTGCCTTTCACTTTGTCAGTCTCTTTATTTTCTTCGATTCAATCCAGTTATCTCTTCTCACCGGAGGAAATGTATGGTCCTGATTAGCTGTCCTAACAATCTATTTGATCTTGATCAATGGGGAGTGTTTCATCTGAGGATTGGTTAGATCAAGTGAGCGAGAGGTTCGAGCTCGACAGTTACAGTTTGAGTGCGGATGTGAGCGGATCGGAGAGTGACACTTCTAGTAGTAGCTTCTCATGCCGTCGTTACGATCTCCAAGGCGGCGCTTCCACTTCTTCGACTCCTGATTTCGCCGGTAATTCCGTTTCTCCTCTGCCGCTTCCGGTGATGCTGCCGGTTGTTGGTGATAGACATGTTGCTGCTAGTCCCGATGAGATGGAAGAGAAACCGGAGACTGACTTGTCTGGTTAGTTAATTAATTATTTTTGCTTAATTTAATTTTTTTAATCTATTTTTGGAGAATTTCTCTTACTGTAACTGCAGTTTTCTAATTTTTTTATAATTATTTTTGGCTGTTGCAGAAATTGCACCGATGAAGGAGAGGTTTGCTAAGCTTCTGCTTGGAGAAGACATGTCAGGTGGAGGACAGGGAGTTTGCACCGCCGTCGCCATCTCCAATGCCATCACCAATCTTTCTGGTTAGTGAGTGAAAGAAATGAATATTGAATACTGCTTTGGCTGTAATCAATTGAAGAAAATTGCTGAGATTTATGTATTTGTATGTCGGTATATATTTGGCAGCTTCTGTGTTTGGGGAGCTATGGAGATTAGAGCCATTAGCGCCGCAAAGAAAGGCAATGTGGAAGCGAGAGATGGAATGGCTTTTATGCATAAGTGATTCCATAGTAGAGCTTGTACCATCAATGCAGGAATTTCCTGGTGGCGGGACTTATGAGGTTATGGTGCCTCGGCCACGTTCGGATTTATATGTGAACCTCCCGGCACTCAAGAAGCTTGATGCAATGCTGATTAGCATTCTTGATCTGTTTTCTGAATCTGAATTTTGGTATATTGATCGTGGGATAGTAGTTGCTGGTGATGATGATGTGGAGAAACTTCCCATGTCGTCCTCTTTGAGAAGACCATCAATCAGACAGGAAGAAAAATGGTGGCTTCCTTTCCCTAAAGTTCCCCCGGCTGGTTTGTCGGAAGACACAAGAAAGAAGCTGCAGCAGTGTAGGGAGTGCACAAGCCAGATCCTTAAGGCTGCGTTGGCAATTAACAATAGCGTGTTAGCTGAGATGGAAATCCCAGATACTTATTTTGAGAGCTTGCCCAAGGTATGGGAACCCTGCCCTGCTAAATCGAATTCCATTTATGCTTGATGAATCAGCTGTGGATTTGAATGAATACTGTATGGTCAAAGTTTTATTAATCTTTAGTTTCCACCACATCCATGCCAAATAAATTCCTTTTCTATCTGTTAAGCAGTTTGGTCTGAGGTTTTTATGTGGTTGACATGTTGTCCCTGGTATAAAATGTATTGCTAATGTGCTCATGTTAGTTAAAGAAGAGAGTAATGCTGTTCCTGTATTTCGTTTTTTGTCTGCTAGGCATGTATGTATAATTTCCGCGCTGGCATTCTTTTTATGTGAATGAACATTTGCATCTGCTGTACATTGTACTCTGAACCATCGAAAGGAATTAACTCTTACAAAGGACACAATGCTGTTGCTTATGCTATGTCTTTATGTTTCCTATGAAATATACGCTGTTAATTTTGGTTTTCGTGGCCTTTTCTGTTTTTTTTCTTTTTTCAGAGTGGAAAAGCTTGCTTGGGCAGAATCATGTATCATTATATAACTGCCAAACACTTCTCCCCAGATTATCTTTTGGATTACTTGGACTTGTCATCAGAATTCACCACTTTGGAAATAGCAAATCGGATAGAGGCTGCCACGCATTTCTGGAACCAAAATTACCAGAACAAGCACTCAATTCGTGCAAGGAATGGAAAGTCATCATGGGGTGGCAAGGTGAAAGGATTTGTAGGTGAAATACCCAAAAGGAAACTTCTAGCAAAACGAGCCGAGGTTCTCATACATAACCTAAGGCTACGTTTTCCTGGCCTCCCACAGACTGCTCTAGATGTAAACAAGATCCAATATAACAAGGTATTGCCTGCAAATTATTACCCATGCATTGTAGCCTTTTTGCTCCTGTTTGCTGATGACACGTTTCCATACCTCCAGCTCACACATGAATAAAACAAATTGTTTCTCTGCTGCAGGATGTAGGGCATGCTATTATGGAGAGCTATTCTAGGGTGATGGAAAGCTTGGCCTTCAACATAATGGCAAGAATTGATGATCTCCTATATGTGGATGATGCCACCAAGCAACGTGCAACAGCAGAGTCAGCATCTCCTTGTTTTCAGGGAAAGTGTGGTGGTAGACCATCCAAACAACAGTGGATATCATCTAGCCATGCTTCTTTTCAACACAGTCCTTGTTCCTCCGCATCGACAGTGCCAACTGTCGGCTCTTCCAGTGAAGTAATCAGGACTACTAATGGAAGGAAACCCTATTCTTCGAAGAAGAGCAATTTAAGGGACTCGTTAGATCAGACTCTAGAGAAACTAACATTTTGACTTGTTAGATCATTATCGTCCTGTTTGGACGACCTCAGTACTAAAAGACTTCTTACTGCTTCTGAATCTAGTTTAGATAGCTTGTTCCACTAAGCACAGATTTGTGCACAATATGTATATCCTTTTGCAAAGAGACAGCATACCCATAAACATTATGGACATAAGACCGAACTCTGGTTTCGTTTGCTAGTTTCCTTGTCGGTTTTGGAGGTTAGAGTAATGTGTAATAGCAAAACTTTTTAAGTCTTTTTATTGGGAACTTCCCTGCAACTGAAGAAAGTCCATCAGTATTGCTGATATGGGAATTTGGGCATCCTTAGATGAGCTTCCCTGCTAACTTGAAAGTTTGAGTTTGTCGGAAGAAACAAATGTTTGAGCTTCAACGAGCACCTTCTATTCCAGGCTATCCAGAGAGAGATTGTTTCAGTGCAAGAAATCGAATCCATGGATCGAAATTCAGAGGAGAGGACCCATTTTCTTGAGAAATATACGGAGCAGGATTGTCCCAAAGCTGATCAGGTTCAGTTGAATAGTAATCGTGCTGGATATTGGACTGTGCACTGCACCGGCGTGTATATACGGGGTTGTAGCTGATCTGGATGGGCCTTGGATTAAAAAAATTAAAAAGTAATATGGCTATGGGGTTGGATGATTGCAGGCCGATCTCTTGGGACCAGTGTTCCAATCCTGAAAGAATCAGTAGGGAATGCCAGTCCTCCTCGGATGACATGTCTCTAGGGCATGTCTGTTGTGGTTGATGCTTAGGCAAATAACACACTGTAGCAAAAAAGGTCAAATTCTCCCATGCTGGGCTTTGCACAAAATAACACACTGTTGAGGTTTGCCAGGGATGTAACTCGAAAGGGGCAAAATACCTCCCTGAGCTTCGGGAATTGGCAATTTTCCCCGTAAAAGTATCTCGAGTTTCAATTTTACCCCTCTCAATTCCTCCTCCTCTACTTTCATATTTTTGTGCCGCGTGGCATAATACAATTAGGCATTTGGAAGCCTTGCGAGTAGTCTATAGCTCCTCCAATTCCTCTTTCTTTTGGTTCATCCTTCGTACGGTCTGAATTATTTATAAAAAAAATACATTATCAAAATAAGTAAATTTCGCCTTCAAAAAAAACGCAATGACTTGTACGAAAAAGGTTACAATTTCCGCACATATAGAAGATTAAAAAATACTTAAATAAATTTCGAATTTCATTGTTTTTTTTTGGTACTTAGATGTATTTGTTTTTTATAAAATAGTTTTTTAAAAATTATTTTCAAAACTTATTTTTTTATATTTATTTGTTATTAAAAAAATTAGTCAAAAAAAATAATTTACAGTCAAAAAAATTTAACTTAATTTTCAATAAAGTATTTTTTTTATTTTGAATAAAAAACATTTTTTAAAAATTATAAAAATTATAAAAATATCATATTATTTATTAATTATATTAAATTTAATTCTCAAACTTTTAATTACTATATATATTTTATTTTCAATATTTATTTTTTAATTTTATCTCTTAAAATTTAGTTTTTATATTAATTTTAATTTTAATTTTTATAATTATTATTTATTTTTATCTTATTATTTTTTAATTAAAAAATTTCATTTATTAAATTTGATCATTATTTTTTAGTAGTTATTTATTTTATTTGAAATAATTGATAAAATATTAATTTTTTTATTTTAATTTTTTTAATTCAATCTTTATTAATTATTATTTATTTTATTTAAGATAATTTATAAAATTATATTTTTTTCAATTTAATTTTCATTTAATTTTTTAATTTATAAAACTTGTTACTCATTATTTTAGTAAATTTTAAAAAATAAAATATTTTTTAATTTATTTTTTATTATTCTACCAAACATAAAAAAAAATTTAACTCAATTCACTTTTTTAAAATTACCTTTCAAAAAAAAACTATTTTCCAATCAATAACCAGGACTTAGTCCAATTTATTTCTCGATGGAGCCCTAACGGGACACAGTGCTGCCATTACTCAGCCATATTATGGTCCCCGATGGAGTAATTATCACCATCGTAGCGGCTCTTATTTTACCCTTTTATTGAGTGTCCTACCATGCCTAAGTTGTAGTCACATTAGAACCAAAAGGGATTCAAGAATCAAAATCACTAATACAAAATTCTATGAGCAAGTGCTTAAAGCAAAAAAGCTTGACTTTCAAACATCAATGTGGAACCTTGAGTGGAGCCACCAGGTAATGTAACCCTCTATTATTATTCCAAACATTTCCATGCGTCTGATGACCAACTGCACAAAGCACAAACACAACAAATTATTTAAGAAATTTTGCCTTTACATCATCAGAAAAGACACTCAGCGTGTGGACTTGGGAGCATATCCTAGAAATGGAGTGTTTGGCATGCCCTAACGCAAGACCTGCCCAACCAAGTTAGATATTAGTTGAATATCTGACAATGAGGGGAAAAACAATGGTGTGTGGTAGACATGCATGAAACCATGAACACTGAAATATCTAACTAGATACTTAGCATGATTTTATGTGTGTGTGTGTGTGTGTGTAAAGGAGGCAGATAGGAGATCATTGCAGTGGGGTTTTGATTCAAAGACCTTCGATGCATCCTGTAATTAAGTTGAGTTAGCTAGCCCCAATGAATAGTTTGTATGATCACTGCAAAGAGGCATGCATCGTCCAGCCTTCAACTCTGAGTCTTTAATTTAACTAATCTTAAGTACGATCACTTGAGTTAGATTCAATGGGGAAATAAGAGATAGGTAAGCCTAGATGATGAGATGAAGAAAGCAATGCATTATGCACTGTTAGATTATGAAATATACGCAAGTATGAAAGGAGCAATCACACCCAAAAACCCAGGAAAAAGACATAGGTTAAGATCTACAAAGTGAAAACGAGGATTCTGTGCATGTGATGCCTCATTACCTCTAATTTTCTGCAGAAGATTGAACCGTGGCAATCAACAGGTGATCAAAGCAAGTCTTAGTGATTTTCTCTTTCATTGATTTTTTTGTGTTTTATTAGGAAAAGTAGATGGTAAAGTTGGAGCCATCAAGTAGAAGCCTAATAAGGGCCAGAAGCTGCCAGTGCATGACCACCATGATCAAAAAAACAAAAGAAGCTTACCACCAAAAAAACAGAAGAAGAAGAGGTTGCTAGAGATCATCATAGCGCATGCTGATTCTTTACCTTTGATCTTTCTTTCTTGCAAGAGAGAAAGAGCTAAAAGATGACGATGATGACAGAATAATCACGAGGGTTTTACAAAGAGAGACCAACAGAGCTCAGTTGGCAGTATGCCCACCTCCATATGAAAGAGATATTCTAATTTCTATAGATAGGAGGTGGACAGAATGCCAATAAACTCTGTAAGAAACCCTTTGCGAAACCCACATGAAAGCTAGCTAGCTAGCTGTCCTAGTATTCATCACTGGAAGGCACGGACACATACAAGGAAAACAGACAGCTAGAGAGCGATAACAATCCCTGGGGAGTAGATATGGGACAGATGGGTGCTATTTAAGAAGAACGGATGGTATAGCACAGTAAATAAGAGAGAGAAAGAGGGAGGGGCTGGAGGTTATGTCCTTGTGGGTGTAATTAATTGAAAAGGGCAGTGAGGGGGGAGAAGAAGAGGTGAATTGAAGACTTAAAAAGACAAGAGAAATAATTAATAATTGTTTGGGAGCAGTAATAATGATCAGATTAGACGGTTCCTTCCATATTCCTATGAATTACAGGTCTGTAAGACATCGTATATATTAAGAAGGATCAGGGAAAGAATCATCATCCTCCCTCGTTACTGATGAAAACCCTCCAATCCCTCCTTCCCTCCAGTCTTTTCCTGCGTTCCCTCACCTCTTAATCCTCGTTTCTGATGCCACACGCCTCTTTCTCTCTCAGAAACTGAAGAAATACGAGGGTTTGGTCTTTTGTCTAATGGCTAAGAAATACTAGCAGGGAAGTTTGTGTATGGTTTAGTGATGAGTTGATAACCCCAACGTAGTGACAAAACAAGAGCTAGCTAGATAGCAAGATCAGTTTCAGATTAAAAGCAGCTTTTCTTTGGATTTAAAGAGGGTGGTCTCCCTGCTATTTTCACTCCTACTTTATTAAGATGCTACCGACCCATTCCAGTGAGGCATGTAGAAAAGCATAGCTTTATAGGGTCCATCTGTCATCATTCATCAGAACCGTTCCCTGGGATTTGCATTATTATAGGGCACGCATAGGGTTACCAGGAGCCGTTTGATTCATGGAGGGCCATTTTAACGCCTGCAGTTCATGAAAATGGGTGCTGCTAGTGCTGATTGTCTCTAGGATAGTTGCATTGTCTCTAGGATATTGGCTCCACATGTTCGATGGGATAATGAAGGGCGATCAGGCGAGCAAGTGAGGACAAAAGTGATCTATAGTACTAGGGCATCGTCCCTTGGCAAATGCGGCTGGTCAAATTAGTTGCCCTTGCACATCATCCTTCCTTCCTTCCTTCACACGGTGAATGAATCATGTGGCCGTCAGCAATTAGAATTTTAGGTTGTAATTACGTGTGGGGTTATGCTCTTTTTTTTTTAGCATGCAGAAACAAACTAATTGAAAAAAAATAAGAGCAGTCAATATAGAATTTTATTGAATGGAGTTGCCATACAAAAATTATATTTTCAAATGAAAATTTTATTTTTAAATAATTTGTTATTGTGATTGTGGTTATTTTTTAAATTATTTTTTATTAAGAATATATTAAAATAATATTTTTTTATTTTTAAAAAATTATTTTTAATATCAGTGCATTAAAAAAATTTAAAACAAAGAAATAAAAAAATTTAATTTTCTTAAAAACAAATACTAAAAAAAAGAAAACAATAAAAATTTCAAACAAGACATGAAATCTAAAAGAATTAATAATCATAAAATTAGCTCAAACAATATTTTCTCATTTTAATTTAAATATCTTCTATATTTTAATTATTTTTAATAAGCGGACCTTTCCATACAAATAATCTTATAAAATCTCTTAAAAATTTAATAATTAGATTAAAAATTATAAATTACTAAACACTCCACGCAACCTAGATATTTTCTTGGAGTTTGTCATTTCTCATCTATATATAATTATTCTCATAATGATATCTATATAGTCTAATTATAATAGGTCTACAATTGACTAATCACAACCACTTAGCATCCATCAGTAATGACTTTGGCGCCCAACTAATTTTTATACTTAACCCCAATATTCTCTTAAACTCCGAATGTTAATCATGCCAATGTGGAAATGGGTAAAATTCCTTGACTCCAGTTCTCGAAGACAAGTTGAGTGACATAGTCTAAATCCTTATAATCCACGCAACGGTTGTTGCATGCATGCTCCTACTACAGTAAAAGAATTGGTAAGCTTCGGACTCGTGAGATTGTTTCTGGAATGATTACGACAACTAAAATATATCACGGCAACTTTTATATACATTTTAATTTTGAATTTGTATCAGTTAAAGACTTTAGTAAAGAGGTTTTTTTTATTAATTATATTATTATATTTTTTTATTGACTGATTAAATTGTTTTTTACCTGGATTATATCAGGTTAATTTTTACAAAGTTTAATTTTAAATTCAAATAAAAAATTAAATTGACAATTTTTTCTATCAATTTCATATTTTTTCTTTATATTATCTTCAGATTTTTTTCACTTGTTTTTACATCAATTAAGTGAACAAAATTATACCAGAGTAATTTCCATGTATTTTTTAATTTTATATCCAAGACAAATAAAAAGACAATTTAAAAGGTTTCATGATTAACTAGTTAGTAAAAATTTAATATAAATGTTAAATAATTAAAAAAATTTATCCAACTCACAATAATGTGCGGCCCTGAAAACTAGCTTATTATATTTGTGCGTGTTTGTAATGTCATGCAGACATTTTTACAAGAATATCTTTTGATTAAAAAACCATTAATTTTTTTATTTTTTATATTCTATGATGGCCTTGTCATTTTCATTTAAAGATCATTAAAGAAACACTCATAAAAAAATTGAAATGTATTTTGAAAACACCTTTCAAATTAACACTTTATCAATTCAAACGGAAAAGGATTTCTAATTAATTATCCCACGGATTGTCGTGAGAGATCAGGAGCCAGTGGCCAACCTTCGTCCTCAGCATTTGTGGACTGGGTCCTGCCATTACAGCACTAATGTCATGATCAGCGTGGAATCCGAGGTAACATTCCTCTGCTGTAAAAGAAATGTTTTTCTTCAAAATTCAAACACGCCCACCCTCTTGGCTTTTTAAAAAAACCGATCGAAGGTGAACATAGGTCAATGTAATTATAACATTACTAGGGTTACTTTTCTCTTCCACATTCCTTGATCCTTTGAAACAATATTACTGTTTTTTTTTATTTCCTTCGGGCTTGAACCACCAACCTTGTTCTAATTTTCAGACATCAAGATAGAGTTTTTATTAATTACATCCTCGGCGTGTTATAAAAATTTATATCCTAATTATTTGTGATAAATGTTTTTGTTATGATTTCTTTCACCAATTCCAATCTAAATGACAACACGGGAACCAATTCACCTAGCATCTTAGCCAGCATTGGATTGGTAGCCAAAGAATTTAGAGGCCTGTGGTATTTTTTAAAGCAGGAATTTGAAAAGTCAGGTCACTGATTTTATTGAATTTTATAACCTTGATTAATTTAATATATATATATATAGAGCAACAATAGCAATTAAATTAAACAAGCTCAGCATGCATGATGATTCATAGAGCAATCTTTCAAACATGTGATTCATGCTTGAGACTCAACCCATCCCATAAAAAATAAATCAAGAAAAATCAAGAAGCTAAACTTCTAATTAACAAAATATCTCAACATATAAAATTAAAAACAAAAGTATCAATAAAAAAATATCTAAAATAAAATAAATAACAGTTAAAAGAATTTAAATCAAATTTTACAAGAAAATAAAATAAAATAAAATAAAATATTTAGGGATGCAATTGAAAATCAAATTCAATTTAAACAAATGATAAAAAAAACTAAAATAACAGTTAAAAATATAAAGATCACGTTTGACAGATAAAACAATAATAAATAACGAGATTGAAAGAAAATTCTAATTTTATGAATTATCTAAAATAAAACAAACGGTAACAAGAATATTAGAGACCAAGTTTGGAAGGAAAATAGATTGAAGGGTTATTGTGAAATTTTGCAAGGTGAGACATACAAATCAAGAATGAAAAAGGGAAAAAAAGAAAAGAAAAAAAATTATCGACACCAAACTCAAGATATGTTTGTCCTATATGCTGCACAAGAATGGAGAAGATGCTATAAAGACATCAAATGCCATAAGATAACTCTATGCATATCTTTTTAATATTAAATAATATTTTATATCATCTAAAATATCAAATTAACTCAAATGCCATTAGACAACTCTGTACTTACTGCCAAACTTTTTAACGTTAAATAATATTTTATATAATCTATAATACTAAATTGATCAAAATATCATCAAACAACTTTGTATGCATTGCCTGAAGAGTACGAATAAAGCAATGTATGTCTACTTAAACTATATGTGCTATTAATTTTTTAATATTAAATGATATTTTATTTTATCAAAAATACTAAATTGATCTAAATATTATCAAATTTTACTGTCAAACTTTTTAACATTAAATAATATTTTATATAATCTAGAATACTAAATTGATCAAAATATCATCGAACGACTTTGTATGTATTGCCTGAAGAGTACGAATAAAGCAATGTATGTCTACTTAAACTATATGTGCTATTAATTTTTTAATATTAAATGATATTTTATTTTATCAAAAATACTAAATTGATCTAAATATTATCAAATTACTCTGTATGCACCGTTTAAAAATTACGAATAAAGTAATATGTGCTCATCTTGGCATTTACTTTTAAATATGAAATCATATTTTATATCATTTAAAACATCAAATTAACTTTAACCCTACTTGATAATAAAAATAACACAGTGAAAAGATTAAAAAAAACCTTAGGATGTAAGTTAAAAAAAACTTGATTTCAATGACAAAATAGTCATATTTCTATGCTATTAATTAGATAGGAAAAGTCAAAACAATCCCTACACGTCAGTTCATTATTTTTTACATTCAAAAATATCATAATTATTTTACTGTGCAAAAAATAACTGAAATATCTCTCTACCCCTAATGCTTACGTCATTTTTTTTTTGTTGAGAACAATAAAATCATAATTTAACAGTTTCAATTCATAATCAATATCAATTTAAAATGTCATTGTTTTAAGTTTATTTTCTTTAAAAAAAAGTTATAAAAAATGATTTTGAAAAAGATTAAATTAAAAAAATTTAATTGAGTTTTAACCATATTAGAAGTTTCTCCTATCATATATACCCTTACAATTAATGGGGTCATTTTCACATAATTTTTTAAACCCGGTATTCGCAGGCCGTTAAGGTTTAATTACACTATTATAAACTAAAAAGAAAAAAAAATACTCCCATTGTTTCAAAAGTAAAGACAAAAGAAGATTGGAAAACAATGTAAAATGACAGAGTTAAAGAATTAATTATATCAATGAAACTTGGAGGGAGGGAAGGGAGATCTTCCCTTTTGTCGATTGATACGTCGCACTCATCACCCCCACAGCCCTTACACCTCAAAACTTGTGACTGTTCCTGTGCTGAATTGTTGCATCTCATCGTTAAATATTAAACACGGTTTCTTTCACCAGCTCCAGGCCAAGGACTTTTTCATCAACAAACTCTCACAAATTACTTATTACATATGCGTGAGAATCTATATTATGAAAACAAAACCCCGTACCAAGACTCCCACGCTGCCCACTGCTTAACACTTATTGCTCTGAATCCACCACCAACCATCACCAATCAATTCTCACAGTTCAAAAGTTTGAAAAATGGATTACGTAAAGAAGATGATGATGTACCAGGATCCCTGAGTAGAATTCACTGACTCATATTGACTTTGTTCCCGTCCAACCTCCTTATTTGAGGTACAGTGTGCTGACACAGATTGACATCTATTGTTATGGGAGAAAATGGATCCATAAAATCATAGAGATTTGTAAGCTGATAATGCAAATGAAATGAGTTTGCTTTATTCCGAGGACAGAATATTGATTCTGAAGAGAAGGGGTAGCTGGCTACATAGAAGAGGAGTGGGAGATCGAAGGCATTCAATGATTATACATATGTTGGGCTGCCGGTTCTGTGAAATTTAAATTATCCTAATTCCCAGCGTAAGAGTTTTTTCTCTCTTTTTTTTATTTGAACCCTTATACCAGTTCATGCTTGTTCACTAGAACATTCACAGTACAGGAATTAGATCTTTGAAAATTCAGTTAGTTATACTCGCAAATTTCGAATCTGAGTCATAATTAATATATATATAGCAATTCCACCTTCCCTTTTCACTGCCTCCAAATCATGGGATACAAATTTCTTTTCCAAATGAATTGGTTATTTTTATTTGCTTGCTAGCATAGGAGACAGTTATTTTTTGAAATATTTTTTATTTAAAAATATATTAAAATAATATTTTATTTTAGATAAGATAATACATTAAAACAATAAAAAAATACTAAAAAGTTATTTAAAAAAATAAAAGATTTTAAAAAATATGATCTAACCACACTATGTATTTTCCAAGCAACATCCCTCCCATTGGAAAAACAAAATCACGTTTTTTTCAGAGACTATCTAGGATGTGAACTTTGAAACTGGTAAAGAAGGAATATGAAGTGGCTGTGTGGAAGGTGTATTGCTTTTAAGTGGTGGAGACTTTTTGCATTTTTGCACAGCTCGATCCATGGAAATCCACTCTTTTTCATGATTAATGAGGCTCGAGTGGATCTGCTCTCAGGTAAATAAAGCTTCAAAAAAGTTCAACGCCAATGCATTGGATTTTCCACTTTACGCAAAAGAAAACGCCAATCATGCCTCTTGGTGCTGGTCAGACGGACAGTGTCAGTATCATTCTTTAACTCAAGAGCAAGCATTTCCATTTTGTCTCCTAATCCAAGTTTTTCATGTCCACTGAAGCCATTTATCTTACTTTTTAATACGAGATACCGTAATCTTACGACTGTTAACTGCCATGGCTTCTGTTGGCTGTTGGCTGTTGACCTGTGACAAGCGAAAAAAAGTCTTTAACTCATGTATAGGGGTGAGGGTTTTGCCTTTTTTTTTTTCCTGGTTTGAAAAAGGTTTTCGATCTACGACTTGGTGATTAAAGTAGAAGCTTTTACCTTGGAATGCTTGGATTCATATTCTGCAACAGGTAAGTGGAGGCTTAAGAGATGGGAAAGGTCAAGAGTTGCCCACGATTCGTACTGTTACAAGTCCACAGCCTTCTGGTAAACCTTCAATTACATCACAAAAGTACAAGTTAGGCAGCACGGAACCCATAAAACAACAACATGTGGACATGCCTATATCGTTCGTCATCTCTTGAAAAACTAGAATACGACAAGTCGAATTACGTGTAATTTCTAGAGCAAAAACTCCCATCGAAATTGTTAAAAAGCCTGCCTGGCCTGCCTTCGTAGCAAATCATTTATTAAAGAAAATAAACGAGCTTAATACAAAGATTAAAAGAAATTAATAGTAACATGATCCTAGACATTTTTCACCGTCAGATCTATTTTCAATTTGATAAAGGATTACACGTGAAGCATGCGTTCTGTGTAATGTGCTAATAGCTAGCTTGTTCGATAGGGTTGTAAAGGCTTTTTTATCTAAAAATATATTAAAATAATATATTTTTTTTTATTTTTAAAATTTTATTTTTCATGTCTAAACAATCCAAAAAAAATAAAAAATATATTAATTTATAATAAAAATTTGCAAAAACACGATTTGACCACACTCTTAATCACACAGAAAGAGACAAAAGAAGCTTCGTGGAGGAAGAGGTGGATCATTGTGCACAGTTAGTGGAATTGGGTCTTCATGGGTGAGGAATTAATTGCATCATGAAGACGATTGCTAAACGTTTCTTGTGGGGAGCACAATGACCTATGAATTTAAAATGTGAGACGGATCATAGCTACAAGAGTGGCAGACAAGGGTTGACACGAGAAAGTTTTTGCCATGTGAAACCAATGGCTTTGCTTATAATGGGTGCGAGTGTTGTAACTCTCTTCCTCTTGTTCAAGCCACAGAACAATGTCAACCTCCTTGATGCATGTATATTTATTTAATTGCTGATTAATTATTTCATGGGTAAAGGAGTCGCGTTTGTGCTGCGGCCATGCAGCAATCATTATGACTCTCTAGCATCCCTTCACTTTTGATGCATGCGGAGTGTGCCTCTCATGCATCATTAATTATGATTTTCTCATGTATGTTTAATGTTCTTATTTGTATTGAAAACATCGCTCAAATGAAAGCATTAATTTTGTTTTAGCCATGACGAAAAGAATCTGCTATAGGATGGAGAATTTAAGCTGCGTTTGTTTACTGGCAGTGACAGAAAATACAGAGAATCAGATATATAACTGGAATAAAAGGGTATTGTTTTTGGTCAAAGCTTGTTTTTTATATTTTGTTTCTTTAACGAGGGACGGGTAAAACAAAATATAAAAATATTTACTCTACTTTTGATGTTCATTACCGTTAAACTTGGAATATTTTAAATAATAAATAGGAATCATTATTGTCACCTTTGTTTATAATGATCATTGCTTTATATATATATATATATAAATAGTACTTTCTTAGTTCATCAAATTCACGTTGATAAAGGATTTGTTGTTATTGTAAAAATTATAGTTCATTGCTAAAAATATAATATAATTAAATTAATATTCATTAAATTAATTACTTTTCAAATCTATTCCATAATAGAATAAATAATTAAACTAATCACGTATCAAATAATCTAATACAAAATGCAAGATAATAATTTCATTACAAATGTAATTTTTCTTAAATATTTTAATCCCCTCCTCTTAATTTTTTTTAAAAATGGAATGTGTTTTCGTGTGACTTTTTTCTTTTATATTTTCTATATTTTAGATTTAATAGTGAAAATTAAGTTAATTAAATACGTATAGATTTAAATGCAAATATAGACATTTAAATTATGAAAGTCTAAAGGGATATTTGAAGAAAAAACAAAAGCTAACTTGGTTTTGTTTTTGTCCTTGTCCTCTTGTCCCGCCTATAAAAAATTGACTAAAAATCATTCATTATATATTTTTGTTTTTATAATTAAACTAAGTTCAAGTCTCTCGCGTGTCTTTCTCTTTTTTGTCTTGAGAAAGCAACTAAGCCTTCCTTGTTGGTATAGGGTCGATAGTTCTACTTATATTGTTGTTTGTGGTGGGTATACGTAAGAATTGGTTTCATTGTTCTAAGTATAATTTATGTCATGTACTGAATATGTCAACAAGTTAAAATTATCAAAAGATATCTAAAGAATTACAAAGTTGATAATTTTCATGTAAAAATCAGTTCAAAAAACATTTTAAAAAACATGCTACCCACAAAAATGAACACTCGCAAGCTCATCAAATACTTTCCAGAGATTTTTAAGAGGAATCCTTGCAGAAAATTGCTAAATAATTGTCATGGGATGACTTCTGAGTTCTGACTCGATTAAGAACCTGAGAAATTGACTCTCTATTATTGGAAAACTGAAAAGATTGCAGAGATGCTTGGAGAACATTGGATCGCTAGTGCGAAAGAAAAGCAGTAATGATTGGGGATAGAATTGGGGTGTTCTTCCTTTTTTACAATTTTCAATGAATGACAGATTTTGACACACTGCAGTTTGTATCACGTGAGAGAAAGAGAGAGAAGAGTTCTGTCCGGTTTTACAGAGAAGAACGTGAAAAAACTTCTTGTAGTTTCGGAGAAGGGAAGATTATGCGTGGCGGTGGGGAAGATGTGTTCTTTGTGGAGTTTCAAAACACAAATGATGAGGTCGATGACGGTGGGTATGATTGTGATAGGTGAGAGCATCTTTCCAGCCCCATTGCCATGTGACCTCTCTCTCTCTCTCTCTCTCAAATCTACTAAAAAACACATACCTCCACCAACACCAGGTCCTACTGTACAGAACAATGCGCCATGCAACAATGCAAGGGAGAGCCGTTAAATTTGTGAATTCTCTAGATATTCTCTGCTCCTGCTGTTAAGGTTCCAATATCTACGTACGCCATTGTTACAAGATTTGACTCCAAACCCGATTTAGAAAAGGTTTGAGTTCCTTACCTACCGGGTCAGCTCATTTTAACTATATTTATTAAAATTGTATTGATTTGTTTTAAATTTATAACTTGACTCGAGCTTAATTTTATCAGTCAAATAATTAAAAACTTTGATTGAGTCAGTCAAATTAATGTATTATACAGTTTGATTAAAAACTCAGTTATCATTAGGTTTTAAGTTTTATATTTTCTAGATTAACCTGCTGGGTGCTTCGAGCCCAGACATGGAAAAGAAAATTAGGTCCGGCGTGAAAAGTCTCAATCAAATCTAGAAACTACATGGCTGTTCACAGACTATAACAGTTCAACTTCCGGCCTCGACAGTTGCCTGAACAAGGATCTCCCTTCCACCGAATGAAAGTCATTAACACTAACATAGCCACACCGACAATAGCTCATGACCGAGAATAATCTAATCAGAGCGATAATTACCGAAAGGGATGACAGGAACAGCACACCATCATCAATATGTTGGCAATTGCTGTGCAGTCATATAAAAACATTGATTAAATAATAATTGAAGCTTTTGAATTAAGGTTATCTTTGAAGGATATAGGAATTTGAATCTTACAATCCATTCTATCTAATTAAATTGACAGAATTAAGTACACATTACGAACGAGTGGCAACTCTTAAAGGGTGTTTCCTCTTCCATTTTATTCAATTAAATTAATAAAACTAAAAATAAATTAACATCAACAAGAGAATTTTGAAAGAGCTGGAGTCGAGAAAAGGAGAGGCTGAGCAGCGGCCCAGCAGAACCAAAATTTTACAAGGAAGAAGCGCAGCCCATCTCATTTAAAAGGTGTCTAGGTAGTGACTGTTTTTCTCTGTTTAGTGGTTAGTGATGGTTTGGGCTTGTGTTTGGACAATGAAGTAATCTTAAATCATTCCGTTTTTTACCATGGATTTCCAAATGATTCTCATTATTTATTTATTTTTTTGAAGATTATGATTCTTTTTTATAAGGTTATTTGGTCAAATATTATTATTAATAAAAAAAATAAAATAAAAAATAAGGACTCGAATATATATTGACATATAATTTACCATGGAATTAGACATAATGCATGATAAAGGTGACTAAAATACCTTGAAAAAATAATAAATTTCTGGACACATTATCACTTTCCACTAGAATAGTGTAACAAATTTTTTTCCCCTTAACCCAAAAAACTAGAATAGTGTAATAAATTTTTAGATATATTAAAATATTTTTACATTGATTTTTTTATTATTGATCAATAAAGTGGAGATATATAAGTATTTTTATAATTTAAATGGACGGTGAAACGATCAAAATGCTCCTAGAATAAAAAAAACATGAATTCAATGGACATTTTAGTATTTTTTTTACAATAATTTTTGTTGTTATAATTTAAACTGAAAAACAATTTAGTATTTAATCAAATACATAGAAATAATAAATAATAAAAATACACGGTAACACAATAAAAATACTCTTAAAATAAAAATAAAATAAGCATAGAGTCAAGGGCTTATTAGTCTTTTTTTTAATTTTTTTTTTTGTAATTATAAAATTATCTTAGAGACGTTTTTGTACTTTAGCCAAAAAAAAAAAAAACATGTGATACAACCAAAGATGCAAAGGAGGTGCCCATGTCTTTTTAGAGACATGTGCAGTGCCTCCTAGTATTAAAAAATATTATTTAACTTTAATTTTTATTTATTTAATTTTTAATTTTCAATT
>NW_011500522.1:0-750 GCF_000495115.2 Populus euphratica
TTGTTAATATAAGTTATCACCAAAAATACCTGACAACATTTACAAGTATTGACATTACTCAAATAATATAATTAATATAATCATGTTAATAAATTATAATCTGATTGAAACCTTCTTTGTGTGTGGTTTCTAGTTGAATGATAAAAGAGTTTATATTATACTTATTTGAAATACCGTTAGTGGATCCTCTAACCTTGATAATTGTTTTATATTTTTTTATATCCTTATATCAATATCGCATCTCAAAGCTCTCTTCAACTTTTTTTTTGTTATTATCTATTTTTTTTTTGTAGTTTATATAATTAACCTGTATGTGGTTCAACCCTAAACTTACCAGGTTATTTATTACTTCAACACTCCTACAGTTGGGAGAAGACATAAACTCTTTGGTCATGTCAATTTTCTGGCGCCATTACCAGAAAGGTAAATTTTTGTATAAATTAAGTATTTATTTTATTTTCTCTTTCACTTTTCTTTTATCTAACTTTTGTTTCTTTTGTTTTGTTTTTTTTTCTTTTATTCTCTTCCTACACGTGCATGAGAGTTTGGTCACGCATATTAAGTGGTAGACTTTGTAGGGTATCTTTGACACGATCAAAAGATTGATGTCTTCTCCCAACTGTAGGAGTGTCGAAGCAATAAATAACCCAGCAAGACCGGAGTCAAACCATAAGGAGGTTAATTGTATAAATTATAGATAATAATAACAATACAACAACAACAATAACAACAACAATAGTAACAATAGTA
>NW_011500522.1:1469-4916 GCF_000495115.2 Populus euphratica
ACTCATCAATCAATTCTTTTATTTATGTGATAGGCCTGTATTTAAAATAAATATTTACCATAAATTAAAGGTATCTTTTATTATTAGATATGTTATTATAAAACATGTTTTAGTTAAGGAGTTATTAATACTTCAAGTGCAAAATGATGACATAAAACCTTGATAAAAATGCACTTTTCAGTAATAATCAATCTTCATCATTTTTAGAAAATATAGCTAAAGAAAATAACCAGTCACTTCATAATGAGAATAATAAGAATAATCGAGTTAGAACACTTAGAGACCTCATGAATCCTATAAGAACAAGTGCACTCTCATGTATAGTTTTCCCTCCTAATGCATCTCATTTCAATTTTAAGCCAGACATTATTCACCTTTTACCTTTTTTTCATGGTTTAGATCTAGAAAATCCATACTTATATTTGAGAGAATTTGAAGAAGTTTGTAATATTTATAATGACTTAAATTATAACATGAACACCATCAGATTATAAATTGTTTTTAATTAAAAGATAAGCTAAAACATTACTACAAAATCTTAGGTTAGGATCCATTCGTGCATGGGATGAAATGCAACAATAATTTTTAAAGAAGTTTTTTCTGTCTCACATAATAAACTCTTTCAAAAGACAAATCACCACTTTTACTAAAAAACTAGGAGAAACATTTTACCAATATTGGGATAGGTATAGAGACTTGCTTAATACTTTCTCTCAATATGGTTTTGAAACATGGGGATTGATTTCATATTTTTATGAAGAATTAACACCTACAGATAAACAAATAGTTGAATTGATGTGCAATGACACTTTTGAAGATAAAGACCTTAATGAAACAATAGAATACCTAGACTTGCTAGTTGAAAATACTTAAAATTGGGATACTACAGGAACTTATGAGGCACTAAGTAAAACTTAACCTTATACATCTAATGGGGGAATGTACAATTAAAAAGACCAAAAGATTGATGTCTTCTCTCAAGTGTAAGAATGTCAAAGTAATAAATAACCTAGCAAGACTGGGATCAAACTATAAGGAGGTTAACTATAATGATGATGATGATGATGGTGAAGATGATGGTGGTGGTGATGAGGACTTTGAGATGTAAGATTAATGTAAATATTAAATAAGGATAAACTAATTGTCAAGGTTAGACGATCCACTAATGATATTTTAAACAGGTATAATATAAACTCTTTTTATTAGTTAATTAGAAACCATAAACAAAGAAGGTTTCAATTGGATTATAAATTGTTAATATGATTACATTAGTTATCTTATTCGAATAAAGCTAAAATTTGTAAATGTTATCAAGTATTCATGATTATAACTTATTTTAAAAATAAATCAAGTTCCTTTCATAGTATAGGTGTCGGTTATGCCATACAGTTAGGCTATGAAAGTGCCAAGTATTTGTTGTACCAAGAGTTGTTCAATATAAATCTAGATTAATCATTTAACAAGCAGGGTATTAAGAGTTAGTAAGATAATAAATATAAAACATGTTAGTATCAAACATTAAAGTTCATATTGAGTTTATACTATACTTATTCTTAGACCATTAGTGTAACATTTTCACCTTAACATAACAAACTTAGCTAAACATAATAAAGAAGAGAACCATAAATAAATAAGAAGAGAGCATAATTCTATTATTATATTAAAGGAAATGAAAGACATAAATAAGAGATTAATGAAAACAAAACTTAAGTATTACAAAAATATAAAAAGAGAGCAAGAACATGATTTTGATCTGAAAACCAAGATGCCTAAATACATGACAAATGCCTTCTTTTATAGGCTAAAATTTAAAACTATTGATTTGATGACTAATTATTGAGTGGGTGGCCATATCTTGACTTGGTGACAATCTTTATCTTCTTTTTTGAACAAAACTAAATAAGAAATCTTTATCTTTATCTTGACTTTTTGACAATCTTTAGTATGAAAGTTCTAGGAAATTGTCTTAGCTTTCCAACTAAATAAGAATAGATGCATTTAGACTTTTAGAACTCGAGATATGAGTTGAACACTAAACAATGTCTGGACTGTATGACAGATTTAGATTTATTTTTTTATGTTAAGATTTAGATTTCCAAACGGTAGAATTGAGTGTTAGATTCTCATGAATGTTTTAGGTTTATGTCTTAGCTTTCTATCCATATAAACCAAACTAAAATCTAAGATCTACAGCTCTAGATATGACCCAATGACTGAATAGTGTTCCATTTGAGATTGAGTAAGCATTTCTTCTCTAAACTTAACCCTTTCTTTGTCTTCTCAATTTTAGTAGTTAAAATCATTAATCAATCCTTTTATTTATATGATAGGCCTGCATTTAAGATGAACATTTACCATAAATTAAAGGTATCTTATATTTATTAGATATGTTATTATAAAACATGCTCTAGTTATGGAGTTATTGATATTTCAAATGCAAAATGATTATATAAAACCTTGATAAAAATGCACTTTTAAGTACTAATCACACTTCTCAACTAGCTTATTACTAGTCCTTAGTAATCAAAATGATAAAATAGTAAAATAATTTGCAAGTTCCACAAAGCAAGACATTTATTATTCAACTTTTATTAATCTATCCAAATAAACAAACTCTTATTAAATTAATATATCTGCTCAATACCTCTTTACCAAGATATCAATAAATCTTTCTTTTTATGTGCACAATGTATGAAAACATAGATGATGAGGCTTTTATTGGAAGAAAATAATATTTTGTTCTGATGTTTAAGGTTAACTTCCTTGAGTTGAGATTATTATCTCTCTCTCTCTCTCTCTCTCTTTTTAGTATATATATATATATATATAACACAATGCATCTTTAATCTATGTAATGAGCTTTCAGCTAATGACTCCAATACTAGTTGGTCTTAGGCCATTAGGTGTTGAGACACCCCTATGGGCTTAGTAACTTAGGTTACAGATATTAATACGTAGATAGTATAATGTTTAATTCCCTTAAGCTTTTCTCCTTAATCCATGGAATAAGCACTGGCCAATAGCTCTCAAGTTAGTTGACTATAAGGTATTAAAACACCCATTCGGGCTTAATTGCTTAGGTTAGAGAGGCTAAAAAATCAAACTTATTTATGTTTTTATTAACATCAATATTATCAATTTTTTTTTTCAAATTATATACTATTCCTTTCTCGTAGTTGTTACCTTTAAAAAAGAATATAAATAATGTAATAATTCAATATGCAATTCACCATTATACATTAAAATGTGTGTGTGAAAACAAAGGTTTAAGAATACTTGTTAAATGAGTATATGAGTAGAATCAATTAATGATAATGCGAGAGTTTCTTGATTAGTACTTAAAAGTGCATTTTTATCAAGGTTTTATATCATCATTTTGCACTTGAAGTATCAATAACTCCTTAACCAAAGCATGTTTTATAATAATATATCTAATAATACAAGATA
>NW_011500522.1:7423-9737 GCF_000495115.2 Populus euphratica
TAAGTACTTCTATAACTATTTTCCCTAAAAAAGAGAAATAGCCTTGCATGAAATCTTCAAACTCTGACTTAGAGGAGCTAAATTGCTGATATAAAAACTTGGATGACAGTTTAGAAGCTTTGGAACATAATTTGGACTTGTTTATTCACGAAACCTGTTTACTGGTAGAATTGAGTTGTCGTCTTTGAAAAATCACATCTCCCTCATCTGACACCGTTTTTGGCTAAAATTTGGAGCGTTTATAGAAATTTGAGTCAGTAATCCAAAAAAATTGAGTTTGCATCAATTGGACTTCTGTAACGCCAATATTTAATTTTGAATGGACAAAGGTCAACAGTGGCAAAATGCAAGATTTGACTTTGAAGGATGTGATTTCTATGATGCTTCTCTTTTTATTTTTCTTGCATTACATTTTCAGAAAGGGATGAATGTTAGTTTTTTAGTGCCACTGGAATCACTTTATTTTGATCTCTAGAAGTTACGCTCTGCATAAAATTTAGATTGAATGTCAAATCTGCCAATTACCTCCAATTTACTCCTTTTTGCATCTTTCATCCAAAAGTGCATTCAAAACATAAAACAAAGAATATCAAGGCACTTTACATATAAAACAGGGACAAAACATTAGGTAAATATGGGTGAAATGATCGAATAATATGGTTACATCAGTCATTTTAACAAAAAAAACTCATTTACTCTATCATCCTAGTAATAACATTTTTGTTAATGGTTTATAAAATAGAAAACATAGTTAGTTTTTTTTTTTTTTAATATCAACTACTACCCTTTCCCCTCAACCAAAACAAAACATTATTCTCAATATCCTAAGGTAGAAAGATAGAGTATAGAAGACATCACCTGAAATAACAAATATTGACAATCTTAAAACACATTTAAACAAATATAAAAAATAACAAAACAAAATAATATACTATTAATAAAACCAAAAGACACAAGGTTTCACAAACGAAGGCTGAAATCCAAACTAAGTTTTTTATGGCTTTCCTTAGTTGACCAATTTATGCGACTCATGGTTATAACTTTCCTCAGTTAACTAATTTATGCGACTCATGAAGGGATCAATTACAGGGATGAAAAATTATAATTAGTCAATCAATTATTCAGCAGTAGTAGCAAAGATTATGATTTGTCGTGCTGAAGAGGTTGGAAATTTTTGTTCCATATCATGATCAAGAAAAGACAATAAATTATCATAAAAACAATTAACATTTAAAAGACCTATGGGTTTATGGTGAATGCACAGTTAGGCCTAAGAGGAAATATGAAAGATTTCTTTCAAAGTGCCTAGCCCACCTGATAAGGCAATAAAGACATCAATATGGTTAAACAATGCATTCATTTGATCATACATTATGGAAACTTGTAGTTTCTCTCCAATTGTTTTTCCAATGATGTCCTCTTTTGCTAAAGCTTTGGGGACGACCCCAAAAACTTGACTGTCTCCTAAAAATACAGCTATTGACACACCTCCATCAACCTAAGGCTGCCTCCCTCATATACTAAATGAATCTTTCTCTTAGTTAGTACCTGATCAGGATGATTTGCTAATTCTAAAAACTCTATTTCCTTCCCAGAACTGAATCCACCGAAAACACAAATATTTCTTATGTGATGACTTGAGGAACCTGCTATTTCTACACACTTCTATATCCGTTGAATGTATAGGTTGAGTATAAAAGGAAGGAAGGAAGGGAAGATTTTATAGATAAGAAATTAAAAATGTAATCATACCGCATATATATAGGCCAGGTGGAGTCTCACTCTCTTACTCTCTTTCTTAGTTTTTTTTTATTTAAAAAGCATGTGTTTATATAGGTAGTTGTGATTATGGCTCACATATTTACTTAATATTATATCCACGAACAACTTAAACGCCCTCTATGGGTCGATGATAGGTTTCCCATCCAGTTTTCTTTAAAATTAGCGAACAAGGTCTTTTATAGTTAGATTCTCAAGACTATGCTAATCATGTTTTTTTTTTTTTTAATGAAAATAGGGTCATAAATCATAAAATGCATAATACACGTTGCTACTAGGATATGTCCCAAAAATCAATGGAAAATTTTTTAAAGACTCTTTATATTTTGAAATAAATCTTGACTTTTGACAATTTTCATAAACTTTACAAAACATATGTATGCCTTTGAACATGGTGGGTGACACGATTAAAAGATTGATGTCTTCTCCCAAGAGCAGGAGTGTCGAAGTAATAAATAACCCGGCAAGACCGGGGTCGAACCACAGGGAGGTTATTTGTACAAATTATAAATAACAACAATAACAATAACAATAA
>NW_011500522.1:10113-11254 GCF_000495115.2 Populus euphratica
GAGGACAGATTTGGGCTTCTTTGTTGTTGCTACTATTTGGACTTGATAATGGCCTTTTTAGATCTTGGGCTCCATATGAAAGTTGTAGGCCTATGTCTTACCTTTCCATCCATATAAATTGGACCTAAATCTGAGATCTGTAGCTCCAGATATGACCCAATTACCGAACAGTGTTCCGGTTTGGATTGCACCGACATCTCTTTTCTAAGTTTGGCCATCTCTTTATCCTTGCAATTTAAGTTCTTCAAGTCATCAATCAATCCTTTCATTTATGTGATAGACCTGCATTAAAAATAGACATTTACCACAAATTATAGGTATCTTATATTATTAGATACATTATTATAAAACATATTTTAGTTAAGGAGTTATTGATACTTCAAGTGCAAAATGATGATGTAAAACCATGATAAAAATGCACTTTTAAGTACTAATCACACCCCCCAACCAGCTTATTACTAGTCCCTAGTAATCAAAGCGTTAAAATAGAAAACAAATTTGCAAATTTCACAAAGCAAGGTATTCATCATTTAACTTCCATTAGTCTATCTAGATAAACAAACTCTCATTAAATTTATATATCTGCTCAATACCTCTTAACAAGATATTAATAAACCTTTCTTTTGTGCTCAATGTACATAATTATGGGGCTTTTCTTGGAAGAAAATAATTTTTTTTTTGAATAATATAGGCCTGCATTAAAAATAGACATTTACCACAATTTATAGGTATCTTATATTATTAGATACATTCTTATAAAACATATTTTAGTTAAGGAGTTATTGATACTTCAAGTGCAAAATGATGATATAAAACCATGATAAAAATGCACTTTTAAGTACTAATCAGTGGGCCAATAAAATCTATATTGTAAGATTTTTGTAGTTGTCTTCTTTGATGACAATTGACCTCTATATGCTTCAGAATAAAAAAATTTAATGACACTACTTACCGCATTGTCGGGAATACATCTTTGAAATATTTGATCAGGACAAATATTTGAATAAGTAAGGGTCATTGACACAACCAAAAGATTGATATCTTCTCCCAAGTGCAGGAGTTTCGAAATAATAAATAACCTGGCAAGACCGGGGTTGAACTACAGGGAGGTTAATTGTATAAATTATAGATAACAATAATA
>NW_011500522.1:11445-11752 GCF_000495115.2 Populus euphratica
ATCCACTAATGGTATGTCAAACAAGTATAGTATAAACTCTTATTACTTAATTAGAAACCACACACAAAGAAGGTTCCAATCAAATTATAAGTGTAGAACCATCGTCACCGTTGGCCATCACTGACGTCTGAGGCTTCTCCGGGTAAACCCTCCACCCCTTTTTCTTTCATTTTTTCCCTTACCATGTAGTTACTATGTTTATGCATAGTAACCAGCTAATGTGGGTTAGGCCCATGGATCCTATGGTGGGCTAGTAAAATCCACTTTTTAAGATTTCTACAGTCCTTTTATTAATGAGAAATGATAT
>NW_011500522.1:11901-15316 GCF_000495115.2 Populus euphratica
AATGAGTTGGCAAAAATCCTGAAGCAAGAAAATTGATATTTTTAGCAAACCAAGGCATTGAACTAAGAGAAAGTAGAGATTCATCAGGAAAGTAATCATCGATTGGCATGATGTGGGGTGTCAAATCTATTGTCATTTTTGATAAAAGATCTAAATCAATATTTTTGATGTCTTTTTCATCCTTGATTTCTTCCTGATTGGTCATAGTATGAGGAAATGGAAGTGTTTGCAGGGAATCACTTATTTTTTTACAATGTTCAGATTCAACCTTTTCGTTATCCTTAGAGATTAACTCATCATCTTTCTTACAAGGTTCAAGAATTGGTTTTTTAATAATCTTACTACTACGAAGAGTGATGACTAATTTAACTTGATCCATGTGTTAATTTCTAGAACTACTTGCATTTGCATTATATTGCCCATTGAGATTTTGCTGTAGTTGAGATGGAAACTTACCTTTCTCTTGAAAACTGAGAGCAAATGTGAATTTTGCAAGAGTATCTTTAAAATCTGTTATGCTTTAAGCAAGTTGAGTGTTGATTATCTCTTGTTTTTTAATGAATGCATACAAATTTTCCTCAAAATTTCTTCTAAGAGGTGGAGCATAAGAAGGTGCATATCCATAAGAATTTTGAAAATTATGGTGTGCTTGAAACTGTGGTGGTGAAGTCTATGCATTGTTACTCTTCTAACTGAAATTTTGGTGATTTCTCGAACAGGGTTATATGTTCACAAGTATGGGTTATGATTGGGCCTTTGGAAACTGTTTAAAGCATGGGCTTGTTCACGGAGATATTCCTTAAAAAAAGGCAAGGTTGGATAATCATTGGTTGAGTGTTCATTGGTTTCACAGATTTGACACACAATATTTTGAATAGATTTTAATTGACCACTCTTTTTTTAATTCTAGTGCCTCGTCTTTTCTAGCTGATGAGAAGAAAAAGAAGAAGAAGAAAAAAAGTTGATGAGAACTTTGAGATGGAAGATTAACATAAGGATTAAATAATGATAACAATAAATGTTAAGGTTAGAGGATCCACTAATGGTATGTCAAACAAGTATAGTATAAAATCTTATTATTCAATTGGAAACCACACACAAAAGAGGTTCCAATTAGATTATAAATTGTTAACATGATTACATTAGTCATCTTATTCGATTAATGCTAGTACTTGTAAATCTCGTCAAGCATTCATGATTATAACTTATGTTAACAACAAATCAAGTTCCTTTCATAGCTCAGGTGTCGGTTATACATACAGTATGGGCTATGAAAGTGCAAAGCATTTGTTGTACCAAGTGTTATACAACATAAATCAAGATTAATCATTTAACAAGCAAAGTATTAAAGAGTAAACAAGATAACAAATATAAAACATGTTAGTATCAAACATTAAAGTCCATATTAAGTTTACATTATACTTATTCTCACACCATTAGTGTAACCTTTTCACCTTGACATAACTAACTTAGCTAGACATAATGAAAGAAAGCAAAATAGATAAACAAAATAAGAACATAAAAGTTAACTAAGTAAAGGAAAGGAAATGAAAGGCATAAACTTAATATTAATGAAAACAAAGCATAAAAAATACAAAGAGAGAAAGGAAGAGCATGATCTTGATCTGAACACCAAGATGCCTAAATGCATGGCAAATGCCTCCTTTTATAGGCCAAAATTGGGAACTATTGATTTGATGACTAATTGATAAGTGGGTGACCAACTTTTGACTTGGTGACAATCCTTATCTTCTCTTGTCTGCCCAAACACTTTTAAGTACTAATCAAGTATAACATGAATGATATAAAAGTATTTGAGTGACATAAAGAGGATTTAACACCCTAAATGAAGTAGAAAAATCATTCCACATGTTTTTGAATAATATTAATTGTGAAATCCTTGCACAAGATGGAATGAGATTTGAAAAAAGTTTTAAATCTTATTTAAAAAATAAATAACTATAATATTGAGAACATATATATTTTGATAGAATAAATGCATTTTATGCTTTAATATCTAAATCAGAACATTCTTGATGAAATGATTTTATAGTTGCCTATTCTATAATACTTGAGTCACCTGTGACGTGAAAGGAAAGAAGGTTAATAATTTTTTTTTAAAATCTAGGTGGACATAATGGGGATGACGATAAAGATAATAATTACATTGAAAAACTAGTCATTGAAAGATTGTGTCAGCCATATATGACTTTCTTAATATTTGACGGATCATGATATGTTGCTAGATATTATATTTGATTTTCAATTATAAATCAATCAATTTGTTGAATTATAATAAATTCAAAGATAATTTATTTAATCCTATTTTATTTAGAAATATAATCCATATTTAGGCAAACTTATTAGGAATCTAATAAGTTATACACATTAAGAACTATTAGTCAAAAAATATATTGGGATGATTAACAAAATGTGACTTAATTACAAATAAGTTTTACAAATTAAAAATTAGATATAATTAATAGAGAAAATTACATTTCTAGACCGATAAAAAAAAAGTAGGGACTTAATTGAATAATTTTTAAAAATTATTCTAAAATAATATATATGATATTTTCAAGGAGCAAAGTAATATTTTGCCATTCATATTAAATTTTTGCTATAAATAGAATGTTATGCCTTATATTTTTTTATATAGAAAAATATTCATGATCATATAAAATTAAAGATGATAGTTAGACATATATAATTTTCTCGAGCAAAAACCTCAATCTTTGAAATACTAGGAAATAACTTAGCTAATGACATAATAGCAAAAACAATAAAGTTGGCGACATGAGAGATGGTAGTAGCTAAGTTCTCAACAAGAACAATGTTAAGGGAAGCAATGTTATCAATGGTAATGTTCTTGTTCATGTTACTAAAATATCTTTAAGATTGTTGTAATTAAAATACAATGAATAAAAACAAAATATAACTTGATACATGTATAAATATTATTTTTAAGGATATTTTCTCAACACAAGATTATTTTCTAGAACCAATAAGTTCCTCTAAAAATGAGGGTTACAGAAATAACAATCAAGATAGAAGGAAATACTAGCAAGCCTTACATATATAGAAAAATAATATATGGTTTATTTTCAGCTTTTTTTTTACTGTAAAAGTGTATAGTATATATAAGCTGCTAACATGTAATAATTAAATAAATTAAAAAATTAAAAAGCTATTACAATAATATTGGTAGGGAATTAAAGAATTGTAGCAAAACATTAAAGAAACACAAAGTTACATTAGTTTTATTTCTATTTTTATAATTATACGAGAATATTCCTCCTCACTTAACTTCATGTAAACTTTCTAAATGAATAATGCTATCAACAGAAGCAATTTTTCCTCGGAAGAACAACTTGTATGGATTCTAAACTTCAAAGGATATTGAAGAATATTCAAT
>NW_011500522.1:16624-29490 GCF_000495115.2 Populus euphratica
ATATACACTCTAGGAGGCACTGCTGTTTCTTGGAGTTCTACCTTGCAAAAATAGTTGCTTTTTCAACAACAGAAGCTGAATATGTTGTAGTCTCAGAATCTGTAAAAGAGATAATATGACTATAGAGTTTCCTGAAAGAATTAAGCAAGATGAATGGAAAGGGTACTTTATATAGCGACAGTCAGAGTGCAATCTTCCTTGCCAAGAATCTAGCATTTCACTCTAGGACTAAACATATTCAGATCAAATATCACTTCACCCAACAATTGCTAGACGATAAAGAACTAATGTTAGAAAATGTCTATGGAAGTAAGAATCTAGCTGATATATTAACCAAAAGAGTTATACTTGATAAACTGAAGTTGTGGAAAACTTTAGTTGATCTTCAAGGATAAAAGATAATTTCATTGTTTGTTTCCAAGTAGGAGATTGTTAATGGAGATAAACATTGTCCCACCTCCATTATATGCAAGTGGGAAAAACTAATCTCCCACCTGACATATAATGGAGGCTTAATTGGTGGCATAACTCATGGCATGATTTATGCCTCATGTCTCCTCAGTTTTGTCTATAAATAGACACATTGAAGAGCTGAGATGAAGAGAGAAAAACCAAGAGAGAGAGAGAGAGAGATTGAGTGTAGAGTTGAATTTAGAAGTGTTTTTCTTCTCTTTGTTTGTATTGTTTCTTTGAATGATTAATACAAACTAGTAGCTCCGTAGAATAAACAAGTTGCTGAATAACGTAAATTTATATGTGTTTGATTACTTGAATCTCCCAACAATATTTATGTGTGTTTGATTGCTTGAATCTCCTAACAATACAAACATACAATCTCGTGTTTGAAATGATGTAAACTTCAATGGGAGGTAATTAAAATTGTTCATGAGATTAATTAAAAAGGGATAAATTTATATAATTTGAAAATCAATAAATTATGAAATATTAAAAAATAAACAAAATATGACATCAGACCACTTTTACAACTAAATTGTTAATTGATATTCAATGTAAAATGTTTTACATTAAATAGTCAAGCTTGGAAAAACGTAACTATGTTACAAATTTATAGCTGGAAAGCCTGGATACATGCTAGAGTCGTGATTCTCCTTTTGAATTGATTTACAAACTTGAAGCGTGCAGTTTCAGTCTTGCACTCCGACACGTATTTCCAGTATATGTGCTGAAGCATTAATTTCCAGGAACTCGGCCTCCACAGAAATCTGGCCTGTAAATATCCATTACGAGGAAATTCTTGAAGGGTTTTTTCGTAGCTGACAAATGAACTTCAATCATGTATTCTGTCTGGCGTGCATGGCAAGCAGCCCCACACAGAAAAATCCTCGTCTTTACTTTGTGTGGCCTTTCCACACAAGTTAAATACAATTGAGTGTGCATCCTATCGGTCTTCCCAGTTGCACTGTGCTTTTGGATTTGAGTATCGGACCTCGTACTCGTGACAAAGATGTTATGCTATAAAAATGTTTCCACATTATCGAGCCACGAAAATCCCTGTGCACTTTCCATTGGGATATCAACGATCAGCCGCAATGAAATTAATTCTATCTTCCTCTATAACCCAATATTCAAGGAATAATTTTCTGATAATTAATTTAGAAAGAGAAAAAAGACACTGACAGCCTAAGAATCGAGAAAGTTGGACCTACAATACGTACATGAATAAATCTCATAGCCGCCATTGGACCTTTGTCATGTATGTAATTCCATGGCCGGCATTACAAGTTATACTTCTTGATGTCTCATATGTAGAAGTAGTAATCGTAGATTGGCCCCTCATACATAGGATCTTGGCTCTTTTATTCGTGGAAATAACTAGGATGGTTTCCTTCCTTGTATGTATATGGAAGAGAGGAAAGGAGTGAAAATGGAGAAATTTTTCTTATTTTGTTTGGAAATGCGAATAAAAGAGAAGGAAAGGAAAATATTAGGGTTAACAACAAAATACTTTCTCTAATGGGATCAATCAGTTATCCCTTAAATGTAATCTAATCAACTATTTATTTATGTCTGTCCACTCTTTCCTTCAAATCAGTTGACATAATTTTTTAAATTCTCACCTCTAACTACAGAATTTAATGACATTAAATTTATAATTTAAAAGGAGATATAAACAAAATTATAGTAAACAAACATTGAAACCCAAAATTTCAATTTGTTAGTTTCTTGATTTTGACTTTATATGAAATTTATTTTTCTTTTATTTTAGTTTTCTTAACTTCTATTTTTATTTTATTTTTAATTGTAAGTTTAAATAAGAGTTTATTTTTTTGCTAAACAAAAGCAATTTAATTTGAAAGTCTTCCTTTTCCTCATTAAGTTTTAAATATTAAATTTGATTAATCTGAAATTTTTTAAAGTTACTACATGGAACATTAATGGGTTTTGTTAATAGAATTGGATGAAGAGTGTAAGAAAGGATAGAATTGAAACTCTTAGATAAGTTTAGTGTAAAATTGATGCTTGTGATCGGTGAGCGGTAATATTTTAATTAACCTAACATACTAATAAAAATATTACTTCATTACCCTCGTGTAATGAACAATAAAACCAAACACTCCATATATTTTTTAAATGAAAATTTTTTCTTACTTTCTTTCCAAGCACTTTTTTCACCTGCCAAATAAACAAAAAATACTATTTTCATATTCATCCTTTTTGTTTTTTTCCCTCATATTTTCTTTTCTCTCGAACAAGTTATAAGGTTAAAAACTATACCTATAATATTAATGATTCTTCGGAATCCCAAATGCTTGGGAAAATATATTTCACGGCACTTGGATTATGAATGATCACGTGTTCATGTCAATCTTCTATTCTTCATAGATGAGGTTTCTAGGGGTTGACTACAGAGTCTAGATTTCTAGCAAAGCAGTCCATGTTATGGATTTTTTTAGGATCCTTTGATGATTAAGCAATGACTTTTATAAAGAGTTGTGGTAAATATACATTTAGTTATAAGAACAAAAGTAGTGCTTGATCTTAGTATGTAGTAAATGCTGAGAATTAATTGTAGGGGAGTAAAAGATAATAAACCTCTTTCTTGGGTTGTTTAGAGCGTATTTATAACTTTTTTTGTTTCCTCTTTAAAGGGTTGTAAGTCTTTTCCTTGTTCTTTCAAGTGAGAGAAAGACTCTTACAATCAGTATTAATATTAAATGTAAGTGTATTCTTACACGACATTAATATTGAGAGTGTCACATGCTTATGGAAGATAGTCTTACATCAATTTATACATAATATTAACATTAATAGGATCATCCTTTATAATCAATATTAATATTAATTTGATCTAAGGATGGTCTTTAGAGGATATTTTGGCTGGCTAAGGAGTAGGGAAATGATGACCCTAGATTCTCACTTTGGGTGATTGTATTTGAAGAAAAAACCTAAGCTAAAAAAAGACGTTAGGTTTGGCAAGATGCCGAATGTACAGGTGGTTAGACCTAATGCATAGCCAAATGCAAGGGAGTTGGATCTAGTAAAGTATTGAACCTACAGGCTCTTGAACCTATATGTAGCCGAGCCCTAGGAGATTGAGTCTGACAACGTATTATACTCACAAGTGTTTGGGCTCTAGCCAAGTCCAAAGAAGTTGGGTTTATTAATGTGCTAGACCTATATACGCTTGAGCCCGACCTATGGCTAAATTTAAAGGAATTGAGTCTAATAAGATACGAGACCCATAATTATAAAGCTCACATCTTGAAGAATATTTTAATTATATTTATAAAAAAATTATTAAAAAATTTAAAGTAAAAATTTAAAGTTGAAAACTGTTCATATAGTACTTTCATTTTCTAATTATTAACTACTTAATCAATTCTTGAAAAATATAGTAAAAATATTAAGTAAATGAATGAATAATACACGTGCGTGAAGCTCTAATGAAAAAATTCGTATAAATGGTAATTGCATAACTATTATTGAGTTTTCTTTATTAAAAAAAAAAGGTTGAAATCGTGAGTCAACCTAACCTAATGAATGGGTGAGGAAATATGTATTGACTCAAATCTAAGCATACCAAGAATCTGAAACAATTGTCATACTATTACTCAATATCAAACACCAAAAAATATTAAATAATTAGCATTACAAAAAATAACTTGAAATGAATTTTTTTAAAATTTTTTATCACTTTATATGCTAATATTAAAATTAAATTTTTTTCAAATAAAAAAAATTATTTAAATACATTTTAAACTTTAATACTAATTAGTTTTTGATAAATAATCTTTTTATTTTTATTGTCGTATTTTTTTTTAGAATAACGGTATTCTTAATTAGATTGTAAATCAACCGAAAATAACCCTTTTTCATGTCAATCCCTTGAAATTTAATCTTAGTTGGCACGTAGATAGCCAAATAACACTCTAGTGAAATTTGTAGCTGTGGGGATTTGCACCAAGGGTTTCGAATTTAAATTTTGCGTGTCCCATTGATCACCATGTTTTGTACGGTGTCAAAAATCGGCCACAAAAAATAGTAGGATATACTTGCACATATTATTTAATGAAATGATACAGAAAATGGATGAGAAATATAATCCCAATTAAAACCCCTGAAGAAAGCAGAAAATTCTTAAGGTTGAAAGTTGACGATGTAAAATATAAATTGAGATCTAGGCTAACAAGTATGGAGAAAGAGAATCAGCTCTAGTACTTTGTTATTTCCTTAAGAATACAATGGGTACCTTGCCTCACGTCTTCTCGTTGTTCGCTCTGATTTTGCTCATGACATCCGGTACAGGAGCCGATCAGAGCACCAAGACACAGGCTATGTTCAAAGGAAGTGCTGGAATAGGAGCGATTTTGGATCAAAGTTCCCGTATTGGCAAAGAAGAAACAGTAGCGATGGAAGTTGCAAAGGAGGATTTCTATGGCTTCGGAAATCAAACATTTTTCCATATAAAGGACTCTCAAAAGGATACCATCCATGCAGCTCTTGAAGGTAAACTATACGTGTTGCTTTTGAAACAAGTATCATTTGCCTTAAATTAAGATAAATCCAAGCTCACATCTGTGCTTTGCTTATACAGCTAAGGATCTTATCGACACAGAAGTACAAGCCATTATAGGACCACAGACATGGGAAGAGGTGCCATTAGTTGCTGAGATTGCCAGAGAAACACAGGTTCCAATTCTTTCTTTTGCTGACACAGCTCCAGAATGGGCAACTGAACGATGGCCTTCTCTACTTCAAGCTTCACCTGATAAGCGTGCTCAAATGAAAGCTGTAGCTGCTATTGTGCAATCATGGAACTGGCATCAGGTCACTGTGATATATGAAGATACAGATTCTTCAGCAAGGGGAGCCATACCACATCTACATGATGCCCTTAGAGAAGTTAATTCAGAAGTAAGCCAATTTGTAGCCTTCTCTCCTTTTGCTTCTTCTGATTCAATGTCTAAAGAGCTTGAGAATATAAAAAACAAGCAGTACTGTAGAGTCTTTGTTGTTCATTTGTCCTTCAAATTGGCTGTGCGGTTATTTGAAATGGCAAAGAAAATGGAAATGATGAAAAAGGACTATGTATGGATCACAACAGATCCCTTTACAAGCCTTGTCCATTCCATCAATGCCTCTGTGATATCCTCTATGCAAGGAATTCTAGGAGTCCGGAGTTACTTCCCTAAAATGGGAAAGCATTTCGAGACTTTTAATCAAAGATTTCGTACACGTTTTAGCAGAAAATATCCCCTGGAAGAAAAGAAAGAGCCTGGGATTTACGCCGTGCAAGCCTATGATGCTATGTGGACAATAGCTCTTGGATTAAATAAGACCGGAAGAAAAAGGGGAGGGAAAGAGTTGTTTGAAAACATTTTGGACGCAGACTTTCGTGGTTTATCAGGTGAAGTTAAATTCAAAAATCAGAAAGTTGCTGCAGCAGAAATATTTGAGATCGTGAATGTAATAGGAACGGGTTACAATGAACTCGGGTATTGGACCTATTGGTCCAATGGATCAGGATTCTTGGAGAATATCCATGAAAATTCTACTTATAACTCGTCGATGATTGATTTGGAGGAAGTGCATTGGCCAGGGGGGCCTAGGTATACTCCAAGAGGATGGACTACTCTGACAAGTTCTAATCGATTTCGAATCGGAGTGGCTTCCTTGTCGGGTTACGAAGAATATGTGAAAGTGGAAATTGATGATCGCTTGGGAATGAACTTCTCTGGTTTTGCAATCGAGGTCTTCAAAGCAACTACAGCAAGCATGCCATCCTTTCCATACGAGTTCCAATACTTCAATGGAAGTTACAAGGAACTTGTAGAGCAACTTCATCTGAAGGTCAGAGGCAGCTTGATAGAGTAAAATGATTAATTAATTTTTCATTAAATGATCATGCATGCACGCATATTCTGGAAAAAAAAGAAGAAAAAAACATACTTTAGACTAATCATACTTTGTTGTGCTTGGACTTTTTGCCCACAACTCCAGAAGTTTGATGCAGTTGTTGGTGATGTGGAAATAGTTGCAAGCAGAAACACATATGCAGAATTCACCAATCCATATACTGAATCAGGATTGGTGTTGATCGTCCCGGTCCGTTCGAGCAGTAAAGCATGGTCATTCATTAAACCATTCACCACAACCATGTGGGCTTTAATCTCAGTGATTACAGTCTACAATGGCTTTGTTGTTTGGTGGATAGAACGAAAGCATTGTGATGAACTACAAGGCTCCATCCCAAATCAAATTGGGATCATGATTTGGTTGTCCTTCAACACTCTTTTCTCCTTGAACGGTAAGTTAAAGTTTTTAGTTCCAATCAGTTTCCTTCTTTGATTTGAACTTTTGAAAATATATAACCAATCCTTTAACAAGCAATTAATTAAAAATATCTTGCTGACAACAATTTGATTTAGGGCCAAAGCTTCATAGCAATCTATCAAGGATGTCAGGGGTGGTGTGGCTGTTCGTGGCTCTAATCATCATCCAGACGTACACAGCCAACCTCACAAGCATGCTAACTGTACAGAGGCTTGAACCCACTATACCAAGCGTTGAAGAACTATTAAATAGCAATGCAATGGTTGGATATTGTACAGGAACCTATATTGAAAAATATTTGGCGGAAGTTTTAAAATTCAAGAACCATAACTTGCTGCATTTTCAGTCAGCTGAAAGTTATGCTAAAGGCTTCGAGGACAAGAATATCTCTGCTGCCTTTCTTGGAACTCCCTATGCCAAGATATTCCTTGCAAAATACTGCAATAGCTTCATCCAAATTGGACCAACGTACAAAATTGGAGGGTTTGGATTTGTAAGATCTCGCGCTCATATATATGCACCTTTTCCATTCATTAATAATTTTCCTGAAATTACTATTGCTAATTTACATTCTTCCGGGCCAAACCAAAATATGCATGTAGGATTACTTCTTGTAAAATTTGTATTAGGGCCAGAGGCTTTTTGTTGACTTTGTAGGTAAGTTGGACCACACGTTACAAGGTGCTGAGTTTGACCAAAGGAAACTAACAATGAAGTCTTTTATTTTGAACAAAATTAGCAGGAGAGTGATCACTTAGATAGGTTCAATGAATCATTAAATATAAGTTGAATAAATTAGTAGGTTATGGTAAAAGACACATGCCCAATCTTAGGCTTATTTGCTTCGAAATACTAACACGTCCAAATACGTATATATATGAATTACACATGAACTTAAGGAGTGATTAAATTTTTACATGGTTAATTTGTTTACCAGGCGTTTCCGCGTGGATCTCCATTACTTGCTGGCGTGAATGAGGCTCTACTGAAAATATCAGAAAATGGAACGCTACAAGAACTAGAGAAGACATGGATTTCCCCGCAAAAATGCCCGCAGATGCAGAGTGAAAGTTCCAGCCTTGGACCCAGTGGCTTCCGAGTACTTTTCTTTATAACTGGAGGCACAACAACAATTGCCTTCGTCATATACGTCTGTCGCACTAATTTGTTGAGGCATGGAAACATATTGAGAATTATCTCAGCTGTAGTGAAACGTTGGCTCTCTCCGAGGAGGCACTTCACTAGAAGAGTTGCCAACGTAGAAATTCCTCCAAAAGCCTTTCCAGAGGCTCCAGTCCCGCTGGCTTGAATTTAGCCATATAAAGCCGTTGTCGTGAGGAGAAATCTAACAAAATTGATGAAGCTATGCAGATGTATACATTACTGTACATGTTGCATGTGATTAGAATACAAATTAGCTAAAGGGATAATAATCGTGATTATCATTTAATTATATATGTGATTTTCACTTTCCCTCTTCTTCTTCTTTTTCTTTTTCTTTTTTATTTCACTTTGCTTCTATTTTACATCGTGTAAAAAAAATAGATTATTTACAGAATTACCATTCTATTTTAATTAATAATTAAAAATATTTATATAAATATTACAACTTTATCATCAAAATAATATTATAATATTTTTATTAAAAAAAAAAACACAAACTTTCACAATTGAGATTTCATCAAATTGTGCAATCACTATCATGCTAAACGTTAAATCTAAGCACAAATCGTTGTATCTATTGCGTTTTTCATATTGTGCATGTGCTAGTTTGCCCCAGGAACATCATCTAAAAGTTGTCTTCCTGAAATGAAAAGTAAATGATACTAACCTTATAGGCTACATGTGTTACATGTAATAATATTATTATCATAACCTAGTTTTAGAATTGTGGCACTCGAATTTTTAGAATTGTGGCACTCGATATCACAACGGTTTTAAAAATAAATTTATGAAAAAAACAGATTTGTGACATCTTATTCGTAAATGGAAAAATATTTTATTTAAAGAGTCATCTTCTAGTATTATAATCATTAGGAACCCTAGTTGATCTACAGAGATTCTATGGTACAAGACTGGTTACGTAAAAATAAAGATATATATTATCACCCCTTAAATGTCCTACCTGAGGTAAACTAAATTGCTAATTTTGTCTTATATTGCTAAATGTTTATTGGTTTATGCTATGATGGTTTGCTTCTAATATTCCTGACTCTGACATCAGTGAATATTCAAAATCTATTTTAAGAAAATCTATTGAATAGAAAAAGAAAATAACTAAAAAAATTGAAATTGTATAAAATTCAAGTATGTAAAAATAAATTATCCTAACATAAAAGCTAAATATTTATTACAAATTTATATTTTCAAAGACATTGAAACTAGAACAAAGGTGGTACTGGAGAATGACGAGGAGGTTAGTCGTTCCAGGACCATAGAGCTAAAAAGAGGATGCTCATGTACCACTCATCTATGATGTAATATCCATGACCATTGATCGAAGTTCTTTATATTCCATAGAGAGTTGTTCATATTTTTCATTTAAATAGGTCATATGTTCTTGCACTCCTTATTGTAACAAGGTTGTGAACTCTAGAGATTAGGTGTTTGGTATGGATTGCGAGCTCCCAATAGTTGAGACACTACAGGCCATATGCAAGTTCTTGGTTGTAGTGTTGGAGAGTCTGTACACTTGATTTTTATCGGGTCCACTAGGCAATCTTGCCTCCATCCAAAAATCTGGGTCAAAATCCGGATAAATCAAAGGATTATCCCTGTATCTCTCCTTTAACCAGTTGTTACATTTCTCATGGAAATGAAAAATAAAATCATCAAATTCAATTCAAGAAAATAGTAACTTATGAAAGAAAATGGTTGAATTAACGTATCATAAAGTATTGGGCATGATTGTCGACAAATTGCTGCACCCCTTTTTGATGGTCCTCTTTACGCATATGCGTCTCCACAAAAAGCTTAATTGAGCTTGGCTCACATCTAATCTGCAAGAAAAAAATGTTGTCAGTTAAATATATTTATAAAAAACAATAAAATAATTAAAGATAGATGTGATTAAAATTAATCTTACAATTCACTTCACATGCAAAACAAACTTAATGGAGCCGCCAATATGTGTGGTAACTAAACTATGAATTTGTTAGTTCCAGTTCCCTATACTAGACTATAAGTGTTATGCGAAATGCTCGGACATTACATGCTAAATATATTCCGCCCATATATTTTCTAAGATGTATGGTGACCTGAAATCCTTTCTAAATTGCCATATCATTCAAGCCTGGTATAGTGTTTTTGACATTGTTGGCTGTTGGTTGTTGATATTGTTTGCTAGCCAAAACATCATTGCTGATATCAGAATTAGAGCCCCTCTTACACATGAAAGTTGTGAGCAATTGTCTCAACTTTCCAACAAAAAAATCATAGCTTATTTGAACTTCTAGAACTCGAGATATAAGTTAAAAATTGAACAGTGTCTGAGTTGTAGAATAAATTTTGACTTCTCCGTTGATGCTAAGATTTGAACTTGAAAATGACATAATTGAGTCTTGGACTCCCATAAAAGTTTTAGGTCTATATATTAGCTTTCCATACATATAAAGCATATCTAAATCCAAGGTCTACAACTCCAGTTATGATCCAATAACTAAATGGTGTTCCAGTTTGAATTGAATTAACATCTCTTCTCTTAGGCCTTTCTTTGTCTCTTCACAATTTTAATAGTTAATCACATCAATCAATTATTTGAATTATGAGATATACCTATATTTAAAATAAGCATTTACCATAAATTAAAGATATATTATATTATTAAACTTGTTATTATAAAAAATATTTTGTTTAGGGAATTTAATGGTACTTTAGTGCAATATGATGATATAAAGCCTTAATGAGAATATACTTTTAAGTACTAATCGCACCCCCCCAACCAAATTATTACTAGTCTTTAGTAATTAAAATGTTAAAATAGAAAAACAATTTGCAAGTTCCACAAAATAAAGTATTCATCATTCAACTTCCATTAATCTATCCAAATAAATAAACAAACTTTCATTAAATTTATACATCTATTTCATACTGTTGAAATAAGATATTAATAAAACTTATTTTTATGTGCTCAATGTATGAAAACATAGATGATGAAGCTTTTATTGAAAGAAAACAATATTCTATTATAATGTTTTTCTAAGGTTAACTTTCTTAGGTTGAGGTTATTATCCTTTTTTTTTTGTATATATACATATAACTTAAAACACAATGTATTTTTAACCCATATAGCGAGTTTTAGGCTAATGACTCCCATACCAGTTGCTCTTAGGGCATTGGGTGATGAGACACCACTTCGAGCTTAATAACCCGGGTTGCAGATACTAATATGTAGATAGTGCAATGTTTAATTCCCTTAAGCTCTCTTCTCAACCTATGTAACAAACACTAGGCCAATAGCTCCAAAGTCAGTTGACTTTAGGGTATTAGGTGTTTAAACACCCATTCGAGCTTAATTGCTTAAGTCAAGGAGACTACGAAACCAAACTTATCTACTTTTTTATTTATTTAATTTTTTTTGTTTTTTTGTTTTGCAAATTATATATTATCTCTTTCCCTTAGTTGTTACATTTAATAAAAGAACATAATTAATGTAATAATCCAATGTGCAACCTACAATCATATGTTAAAGTGTATGTATGAAAATGAAGGTTTAAGAATACCTGTTAAATGAGTATATGAGCAGAATCAAGTAATAACAATGTGAGAGTTTGTAAACCTGAATATTTCAAGAAATATTCTGATAGACCTTGTTAAGAATATTTACTAAAATACATCTCAAGAGTCACTAAAGTTTCTCATTTACTCTGCCATCGTAGTAACAATAGTTTTGCAAATGGTTTTAATAATAGAAAACATAGTTAGTTAATTTTTTTTTAATATCAACTAGTACCCTCTCTCCCTAACCAAAACAAGACATTGTTCTCAAAGTTCTAAGGTAGACAGATAAAGTATAAAAGGCATTACCTAAAACAGTGATTACTAACAAACTTGAAATACACTTAAACAAATATAAGAAACAAGAAAATATAAATATTATGCTATTAATAAAACAAAAAAAAACATAATTTTTCACAAACTAAGGCTCAAATCCAATCTAAGCTTTTTACGACATTCCGTGATTGACCAATTAAGTCGACTCATGGAGGGATCAATTACAGAGATGAAAGATTGTAATTGGTCAATCAATTGTTCAGCAGTACCAAAGATGTTAGAAATTCCTGTTCCATAGCTTAATCAAGAAAAAGCAACAAATTATCATAAAAACCATTAACATTTAACAAACCTATAGGTTTATGGTGAATGTATAGTTGGGCCCAAGAGAAAATATGAAAGATCTCTTCTAATATGCCCAGACCACCTGGTAAGGTAATGAAGGCGTCAACATGGTTAAATATTGTAGTCATTCAATCAGACATTATAAAGACCTATAGTTCCTCTCCAATTATTTTTCCAATAATATCCTATTTGGCTAAAGCTTTGGGGACAACACCCAAAACTTGACTACCTCCTAAAAAAGTAGCTATTGAAACATTCCCCATTAACCCAAGGTTGCCTCCCTCATACATTAAATGAATCTTTCTTTTAGCTAGTACCCGACCAAGATGATTTGTTGATTCTAAAAACTCTTTTTCTTTCTCATGACTAGATCCACCAAAAACACAAATATTTTTTATTTTAGGAACTGAGGAACCTGCCATTTCTACACATTTATATATCTGTTAAATGTATGGGTTGAGTAGAAATGAAGGAAAGGAAGAGAAGATTTTATAGATGAGAAATTGAAAATTCAATCATACCACCTCTATGTAGACTAGTTGGAGTCTCACTCTTTCTCTCTCCCCCCCCTCTCTCTCTCTTTCTTGTTTAAAACATATATATGTATGACACGACCAAAAGATTGATGTCTTCTCCTAAATAGTAGTGTCGAAGTAATAAATAACTTGGCAAGATCGGGGTCGAACCATAGAGAGGTTAATTATATAAATTATAAATAACAATAATAGTAACAA
>NW_011500522.1:30451-62488 GCF_000495115.2 Populus euphratica
ATGCTTTAGTTAAGGAGTTATTGATACTTCAAGTGCAAAATGATGATATAAAGTCTTGATAAAAATGCACTTTTAAGTACTAATCAATGTACAAGCAGTTGTGATTGTGGCTCATATCTTCCCTTAAGAACTACTTAAACGCTTTCTATAGGTCGAGGATTAGCTTCCCATCCAATTTTCTTAAAAATTGACAAACAGGGTCTTTTTTAGTCAAATTCCCAAGACTAAGTCGATCAAGTTCTTTATGAAAATGAGGTCATAAATCATGAATTTCACAGTACACATCTCCACTAGGATGCATCTCATGAATTAATAGAAGATTATCTAAAGACTCCTTTCTTAGGCCATCCTTAAGTAATTATATTTTATCTTCATGGTTTATAGATACCATTCCTAAAGCATGACATTTTGCATTACAAGTTCATCTGGCACATCGGTGATAGACTTTCATTCATTTTGCATGATGTTTCTTTGTAAAAGTGTTTTTACCTGTCCTAGGCATGTATGAAATAAAAGTATGGAAGACTTACCTGATAATTAAACCTTTGCTTTAATTAGCCAACGAATATCTTCAGGAACTCCATGGTTCATTAACAACCTCAATCTTTGACACCTAGCATGGTAAATTTTTGTAATTGCATTCTAAGGTAGAGCGAGAAAATACTTTTTTAATTCTTTAAGAGTGGTGTTTATTTTTCAAAAGAGAAGTGGAGAAGAGATGCAAAGAAAAGAGAAAGAACAAGGAATTGAACAAATATATACACAGATATCAGTTATAATGGGAAACTAAAAACACTTGAAGGTATGGACTCAATTAATCGTGATGGCAATTCCTCAATTTTTAGTCTCCAACTATTTGCCTTCGATTCTTCCTGAAAATAAAAAATTTATCAATCTTCAGATTCATTAAAGTCAGTTTTACTAGAAGTATTTTCAAATTGATCATAAACTAATTTTTCAATAAAGTCTATTTCTTATAAATCATTATCATCTCTAGGTTGCTTGTAAATGTTAAAAAAAATTCATCTCCAATGTCATGTTTCCAAAAGATAACTTCATCACTCCATTCCTATAATTAATCAATGCATTAGAAGTTGCAAGAAATGAATATCCTAAAATAACAAGAATTGAATTGCATGCTTTAACAAGTTGTGTATCTAAGATAATAAAATCCACAGGATAAATAAATTTATCAACTTGTACAAACACATCTTTAACTATTTCTCTAGGCATTTTTACAGATATATCAGCAAGTAAAAGAGTTACAGAAGTAGGTTTTAACTCACCTAGATTGAGACTTTGAAAAACCGAATATAGAAGTAAAATCACACTAGCTTCAAAATCAAGTAAAACTCTGTCAATTCTATATTCTCTAATAAAGCAAGAAATTGTAGGACAACCAGGGTCTTTATATTTCAAAGCATTATTGTTCTGAAGAATGGCACTTACTTGTTCGGCTAAGAAGGCTTTCTTTTTCACATTCAATTTTCTCTTTACAGTGCATAGATCTTTCAAAAATTTAGCATAAGATGGTACCTGTTTAATAGCATCTAGCAAAGGTATATTAATCCTTACCTGTTTGAAAGTTTCAAAGATTTCAGAATTGTGATTGACTTTCCTTTGTTTGGTCATGGCATGAGGAAATGGAAGTGCGGAGAATCAGTCTTTTCCTTACAATGTTTAGGTTCAACCCTTTTCTCACCCTCAAAGACTAACTCATCTTCTTTATCACAAGGTTCAAAAATGGGTTTTTCAATAACCTTACTACTACAAAGAGTAATTACTGATTTGACTTGATTTATATATTGGCTTCCGGAACTACTTGCACTTAAATTGTATTTCCCTTTAGAATTTTATTGTGGTTGAGATGGAAACTTAACTTTATCTTGAAAACTAAGAACAAATGTGAACTTTGCAAGAGTATCTTTCAAATCAGCCATGGTTTGAGCATTTTGAGTGTTGATTGTCTCTTGCTTTTCAATGAATGCATGTAATGTTTCCTCAAGATTTCTTCTAGGAGGGGGAATATAAGGAGGTGCATATCCATGAGAATTTTGAAAATTATGTTGTGTTTGAAATGGTGGCTGTGAAGTTTGTGCATTATTGTTACCACTCTTCCAACTGAAATTTGGGTGATTTCTCCAACCAGGGTTGTACGTTTGTGAGTACGGGTTATGACTTGGTCTTTGGAAACTATTTAAAGCATTGGCTTGTTCATGGAGACATTCCTTAAAAGAAGGCAACGTGGGACAATCATTGGTTGAGTGTTCATTGGTTTCACAAATTTGACACACAATTTCTTGAACAGATTTTAATTGACCACTCTTTTTTAATTCTAGTGCCTCAACTTTTCTAGCTAAAGATGCAAATTTGGCTTGGAGGTCATGATTTTAAATATGCAAATTTAACTTAGAGGTCGTGATCTTCCTTAAGGTTATACATGCCTCCACTAGATATATGAGTTTGAGTTTTACCTGATGCCTCACAAGTATCTGCGGTGTCCTAATTTTGAGCATTATTAGTTAGCAAGTCTAGGTACTCCATTGCTTCATCAAGGTCTTTATCTTTAAAAGTTTCATTGCACATGAGTTCCACCATTTGCCTATCTTTAGGTGTTAACCCTTAATAAAATTGTGAGACCAATCTCCATGTTTCAAAACTATGATGAGGACATGTATTAAGCAAGTCTTTATACCTATCCCAACACTAGTAAAATGTTTCTCCTGGTTTTTGAGTGAAAGTGGTGATTTGTTTTTTGAAAGAGTTTATTCTGTGAGATGAAAAAAACTTCTTTAAAAAGTGTTGTTGCATTTCATCCCAAACATGAATGGATCCTGACCTAAAATTTTATAGCCATGTTTTAGCTTTATCTTCTAATGAAAAAGAAAAAAAGCTTTAATTTGATGGTGTTCATGCTGCAATTTAAGTCATTATAGGTGTTACAAACTTCTTTAAATTCTCTTAAATGCAAGTATGGATTTTCTAATTCTAAGCCATGAAGAGTGGATCAAAGTTGAATAATACCTTGCTTAAAATTAAAATGAGATGCATCAGGATGAAAAAATATACATGATGGTACACTTGTTTTTGTTTGATTTATATGATCTCTAAATGTTCTAGCACAATTATTCTCATTATGAATTGGCTGGTTATCTTCTTCGGCCATGTTTTCTGATGAAAATGAGGATTTCCTAGAAATTATATCACTTAATGTTTGTGTCCAAACTCTCATATAAGTGCAAAAGAAAAAAAAAGAAAAAAAAAGAAGAAGAAAAAGAAAAAGAAAAGGAAAAAGAAAAAAAATAGAAAAAAATAAAATTAAAAACAAAAGAAAATAAAAGAAATATATAATTTATAAAATAACTTATCTCTTTAGCAACGGTGCCAAAAACTTAACATGATCAAAGATTTGATGTCTTATCCCAAGTGCAAGAGTGTCAAAGTAATAAATAACTCAGTAAGACCGGGGTCGAACCACAGGAAGGTGAACTATATAAATTACAAATGATAAATGAAAAGAAGTTGAAGAGAACTTTTGAGATGTGATATTGATGTAAAGATTTAATTAAAGATAAAAACAGTTGTCAAGGTTAGAGGATTCACTAAATATAATATAAACTCTTTCTATTACTCCACTGGAAACTACACACAAAGAAAGTTCTAATCGGATGATTTATTGTTATTAGCTCATTATAAATTATTAATATGATCATATTAATCATTTTATCTAAGTAACACCATACTTGTAAATATCATCACGCATTCATGTTACTAACTTATGTTAACAACAAGTCAAGTTACTTGCATAACAAAGATGTCGGCCGAAAACTATGAAGGACCAAGCATTTGATGTACCAATTGTTATACAACACAAATCTAGATTAACTGATTAGTACTTAAAAGTGCATTTTTATCATGGTTTTATATTATCATTTTGCACTTGAAGTATTAATAACTCCTTAACTAAAACATGTTTTATAATAATATATCTAATAATATAAGATACCTTTAATTTATGGTAAATGTTCATTTTAAATGCAGGCCTATCACATAAATGAAAATATTGACTGATGACTTTAAGAACTTAAATTGCAAGGATAAAGAGATGGCCAAACTTAGAAAAGAGATGTCAGTGCAATCCAAACCGGAACACTATTCGGTAATTGGGTCATATCTAGAGCTATATATCTCAGATTTAGGTCCAATTTATATGGATGGAAAGGTAAGACATAGGCCTACAACTTTCATATGGAGCCCAAGATCTAAAAAGGCCATTATCAAGTCCAAATTGTAGCAACAACAAAGAAGCCCGAATCTGTCTTCCAGCCCGAGCACTGTTCGGTATTTTGGCCATATCTAGAGTTCTAGAAGTCCAAATGAGCTGAAGTTTTTACACAAGAAAGCTGAGACAATTGCCTACAACTTTCATGTTTGCAACTGGCTCCAATTTTGACGTTATCAATGACGTTTTGGGCAGACAAGAGAAGATAAGGATTGTCACCAAGTCAAAAGTTGGTCACCCACTTATCAATTAGTCATCAAATCAATAGTTCCCATTTTTGGCCTATAAAAGGAGGCATTTGCCATGCATTTAGGCATCTTGGTGTCCAGATCAAGATCATGCTCTTCCTTTCTCTCTTTGTATTTTTTATGCTTTGTTTTCATTAATATTAAGTTTATGCCTTTCATTTCCTTTCCTTTACTTAGTTAACTTTTATGTTCTTATTTTGTTTATCTATTTTGCTTTCTTTCATTATGTCTAGCTAAGTTAATTATGTCAAGGTGAAAAGGTTACACTAATGGTGTAAGAATAAGTATAATGTAAACTTAATATGGACTTTAATGTTTGATACTAACATGTTTTATATTTGCTATCTTGTTCACTCTTTAATACTTTGCTTGTTAAATGACTAATCTTGATTTATGTTGTATAACACTTGGTACAACAAATGCTTGGCACTTTCACCATTTAACAAGTACGATATTACAAATTAGTAAGATAAAAAGATAAGACATGTCAATGGCAAGTGTTCTTAGATATAAACATTGAAGTTCATGTTAAGTTTATATTATACTTATTCTAACACCATTAGTGAAACCTTTTCACCTTTACATAATAAACTTAGCTAAACATTATGAAGAAGAAAAATATAAATAAATAATATAAGAACATAAACATGATATAAGTTAACTAAGTATATGAAAGGAAATGAAAAAAAAAGCACAAACAAGATATTAATATAGCATGAAAGAAAACTTGAACATTATAAAGAGAAAAAGCAAGAAAATAATTTTGATCTGAAAAATAATATGACTAAATATATGGCAAATGCCTCCTTTTATAGGCTAAAATTTAGAACTATTGATTGGTTGACTAAGAAAATAGTTGGTGGCCAACCATGGATTTGGTGGTTGGTTTTTGACATTGTTGGCTGCTGGTTATTGATATTGTTGGTTAGTTATTGATATTGTTGGCTGGCCAAAACGTCATTGCTAACATTAGAATTACAGCCCCTCTTACTCATGAAAGTTGTAGGCTATTATCTCAGCTTTCAAACAAAAAAAAAAAAGAAAACCAAAGCTCATTTGGACTTCTAAAACTCGAAATATGAGCTAAAAACCGAACAGTTTCTAAGCTGTAGGATAAATTCTGACTTTCATTGATGCTAAGATTTGAACTTGAAAATGGTATAATTGAGTTTTGAACTCCTATGAAAGTTTTAAGTTGATATCTTAGCTTTCCATACATATAAAGCAGACCTAAATCCAAGGTCTACAACTCTAGTTATGATCCATTAACCAAATGGTGTTCCAATTTGAATTGAACTAGCATCTTTTCTCTTAGTCCTTTCTTTGTCTCTTCACAATTTCAATAGTTAATCACATCAATCAATCCTTTGAATTGTGAGATATACCTATATTTAAAATAAGCATTTACCATAAATTAAAGATATCTTATATTATTAGACTTGTTATTATAAAACATGTTGTGGTTAGGGAATTTAATGATATTTTAGTGCAATATGATGATATAAAGCCTTAATGAGAATGCCTTAATGAGATATACCATAAAATAAGCATTTATCATAAATTAAAGATATCTCAATATTTATGTTGTACTATTTCGAACCTCATTTGAGAACAAGAATCAATCGTGTTCCACGGCATGATGATGGTGGTAAAGTGCCTTCCAATGGGAACTTGTCAATATTCTCCAATCCTGGACAAGTCACACCTAAAATGGCCGTAAAGGGAAGATATTTGTTAAAAATAGAGTTTAGATAAGTACACAAAATGGTCGTACACAACTGTGATGAACTGAGACTTTTTATTCAATAAGTATATGTACTACTAATTAAACTTTGTTAAGAATGTATTATTTATATATTGTAATATCACAAACTCATATAATTTGGAACAACCTTTCGGCAACATTAATAATATTTATTGTCCAATAACCTACAGCTGACCGAATCCCAAATCATTCAATTACAAGATGAACAATTACCGACAGAATCACTAACGGATGGTGCGAATTCCAAAGGGCAAGTAATTAATTCTTCTCTAACCATGTGCACTTACTTACGGACTGTGAAAATTATGAAGCGTAATTAAAAAAATTTAGTGCAAAATTCATAATTTACCGACATAATAATTAAAAATAAAATTATTTAAATTGACTGTCGGGGATTCCATCAGTAAAATTACAGTATAAATCTCAGTAACCACCCCTTCAGTTCATTTTTCATCTACTTCGTTTCAAAGCTTTCATTTTTGGTTTTTTTCCTCTCATTTGCTTGAAAACTGTTGTTTGATGCTTGTAATCTCTAGTTCTATCTTCAACAAATTAAAAGGTTAGTATTTTCATTTATTATGCTTAATGACTTTATTTTTTTTATTTTCTTTGTTTTAGTTATTGTTATTTTTGTTGTGTTTTTTTTTGTTTTGGTATATTTTTATAATGTAGATAAAGTCCTGAAATAAACACATTATTAAGGTAAGCATTTTTCATTCCTAAAGTTTATAGTTTTTTTTTTAAATTTGTTGAGTATATTTTATTATTTATATTGCTATAATAATTGAATACTTTGTTAAATTTTAATTGTTATTATAGAATTTAACTTGTAATTAGTAATTGAATATATAGGAATAAATTGAATTATTTTATCTCAATTTTACTCTATTATTGCATTATATGTGTTTAATTATTTTCATTAACTTTAATTGTTATTTGTATAGATGTTAGGTTATATATAAGATTTTTGAATGGGGTCAATTGGTTGTGGCTATTATTAATATTTGCAGGTTTGAAAACTTTGGATAGTCTCCAGTATAGGGGAGGTGTTACCGGTTTTTTTTTTTTTAAGAATCAAATTTAATTATGTAAATATTTGTATAAAATTATGTAGATGCATAGATCACATATGGTCGCAACTAGTTCTTCTAGCAATAAGGATGATATGTCTTTAGGTGCCGATCAAGAAGAGGCACCTGCACTGACTCACGATGCTACCTCTTCCAGCACAGTTTTACAACGCAGAGGCTGTGTGCCTTCACTATGAAATCAATTGATCCGCAAGTACGAGGCATATTGGAAGGATGACCTTTCAATGTAAGTTTGTTGCAGTTTCAGTTTTTTTATTTAATTATAACATAATTTATGAACAACTAATCATTATTTCATTAATTTAATTTATTTACAGGTTCACAAACACTGAGGTCGCACTAGTAATATCATCGGCATTTAAATCGTCGATGGAGATTCTATTATTTCAATGAAGTCTGGTTTCTAGACATCCTAAATGGACACCTTATATAATGCATGATATGGCAATTTTGAGGGTGATGTTAATTTTTAATTTCTAGCCTATTTTTCTTAAATTATTATTATAATATTAAATAAATTATTATTTTTATTTTAAATAAATTATTTATATACAGCACAAATTCGACTAGGACAACGCGCTTGACAATGTTATGAGGAGGGTGTGGAAAAATCACATGGCAACTAGGTAACATCGAAAACAATATGATATTTTTAAAAAAATATATTTTTGTTTTAAAATTTAATTTGTCACCATGAAAGTAGGTTGCTTGATTTTGATATGAAGTACAAAAAAAGACAAAAAAACAAGAAAGATAACGATTTCAAGGCTGGAATGACATGACAGTTTGGAGGGATTTCAAACCGCTGTACATCCCGGGAGATATATGGCCACAATATATTGAGCATGTGACATCTGAGTAGTTTACACGATGCTCACAGCTCGGTGCTAACAACTAGAATTGGCAAATTAATCGCTCGATGACAACGCACAACGGTGGCTCCTTTCCATTTGCTGCACATGTGAAACAAATGGTAAGATTAATTTAAGTAAAATATATCATTAATTAATTTGTTGTTAATTAATTTTTTTCTTAAGGCTACGTCTCTTGGACATGAGCCGAGTCCAATGGAGTTGTTTGTAGAGACGTACATGCGAAGTAAAGACTGCCAAAAGGGGTGTGACAATTCATTCACAATCGTACTAAATACTTTGTGGTATGTTTGTTCAACAATTTTATTTCATAAGTTATTATTTTTATTAAATTGACTATGATGATTTCTTTTTTTATTTTCAGGATAACTATAATAGCTGGTTGAGGGAGAGATATGGAGACAATCCTTCGACCCATTCAGATGTTGATCTAGATTTGTGGATGGAGGTAGGATCATCCGGTGGACCCGATAAAAATTGGGTATACGGGCTCTTCAACACTACGGCCAATAACTTATGGGTCGCTTATAGTGTTTTAATCGTTGGGAACTCCTAGTTAGTATCGAGTACCCAATATGAGGAGATCGTGGCCTTGAAACAACACACGACTCATCTCACCAAAAAATACGAGCAATTATGAACAACACTCGGCGAATTATGACAAATTCTGCCAAATAGTCATGAACATTACATCACAGAAGGATGATACATGTGCACCTCTTTTTTGGCCATCTGGTCCCGGAAATAACCAGCCTCCTCCTTCTCCTACTCCTCCTCCAGCTCCGCCATTATTCTTATTTAATATTTTTTTGGAAACACATTAAATTTGTAATGAATATTATTTAACTTTATTTTTTTATTTTTTATGTTTAATAAAACTTTATTTGCATAATTGGGTTTTTTACTATTAATTTATATAATTGTATATTATCTATTCTAAATAATTATTTAAAAAAATCTAAAAAACCCCACCAACAGAGTTACCAACGGAATGTCTCCGTCGACATTTTACTGAGTATTGAGAAATATTTACTAAAAATGCCACAATTACCAATGCCTTCATAGATGAATAAAGTCCGCCAGCATTTTACTGAGAGTTGAAAAATATTTACTGGATATATCATAATCACCAATAAAATATATCCGTCGGTATATTTCTAACGGGAATTTTTTTTTTCTCATATTTTTTATCAATAAAATCATCAATAATTTTTTTTCCAATAGACTTGACAACATAATGTGAAATTACCGATGAAAGACTTTCTATCAGTGATTTATTCAGTAAAACATTTATCAATGAAGTGTAAATTTAACATCAATGGATTTGATCCGTCTGGAAAATTGTGAATTTTCGTAGTGTGTATCACATGAACATGCTACATTTGGAATAAATTGTAAATTGCATAAAACTTGTGAATAAGTTTCATATATGGGATGATTTATTTATAATTTTATAAAGATAGAATTTCACATGAATTTAAAATTTTAATTCTAGATAAATTATCCATAACAAATAAACACTATACAATCTTAATCCTAATATAATTAATACTTCTTAATTCGTATTCATGCGTAACCTTCCTAGCAGTTGTTTATGTTCTTGTTATACTCAATTGTTGATCGCTAATGTGAATCTAATAATGAAATGACACATGGATACTTAATGGAATGACACATGGATACATGATTTTTTTTATATATAAATACTATTGAATCTTAATCAAAATCTCTTAAATTGTTTCACAGAACATGTATAGTAGTTTAATTATATATTGTTTACGTTCATATTGTTTTTTCAATTAAGCTCTTTATTGATAAAATTTGAAATTATATGATATCTATTTTAAAAAATTCAACAGAAATTAAAAAAATAAATTGAATATACATTGAGATTATAAAATGTTTTATATCCACATATTCTATATTGATTTTTTTTCTATTATTATATATTAAAAAAATTATTTCAACCAATATATATATCAATTGGCAAATACATATATTTGGATGAGAGGTTCAATACAAAATGTGTTTTGAGTTGAGAAGGAAATATTTCATATTGTTAATATTTTGTTATACAAATCTTAGATGAGTCTTAGATCATGAAAACACCTATTTAATTCAAGGATTTTTCACGGGTATGGGATTCATTATCATTTGTTTCATTTTAAATATTACAAGATTAATGATATGAATAAAAAGAATTGTATGCCAAATAGCTTTGTTAATTAGAATACAAAAACATACAATCCCGTGTTTGAAATGATTTCAACTTCAATGGGAGGTAATTAAAATTGTTCATGAGATTAATTAAAAAGAGATAAATTTATGTAATTCGAAAATCAATAAATTAAGAAATAATGAAAAATAAACGAAATATAACACCACCCCACTCTTACAGCTAAATTCTTAATTGATATTCAATTTAAAATGTTTTACATTAAATAGTCAAGCATGGAAAAACGTAACTGGATATATGCTAGAGTCGTGATTCTCTTTTCTGAAGAACTTGAAGCGTTTCAAGACTCGATGCGTGCAGATTCAGTCTTGTACACCGACACGTATTTCCAAGGACTATGCATGTGCTGAAGTATTAATTTCCAAGAACTCGGCTTGCGAAGAAATCTGGCGAGTACCTACGAGGAAATTATGGAGGCGTTTTTTCATAGCTGACAAATGAACTTCTTCAACCATGTATTTTATCTTACAAAAGTTGTTTTGGCTTTGCGATCCATTTTTGAACCAATTCTATATATATATAACATTAATGATATAAAAAGGTATTTGAGTGACATAGAAAGAATTTAACACCCTAAATAAATTAGAAAAATTATTTTAAATATTCTTGAATGATATTAATTGTAAAATCTTTATACAAGATGGAATGAAATTTGAAAAAAATTTCAAATTTTATTTAAAAAATAAATAATTATAACATTGAGAATAAATTTAATTTGACAGAGTAAACACATTCTATACTTTAATATCTAAATTAGAACATTCTTGATGAAATGATTCTATAGTTTTTTATTCTGTAATACTTGAGTCACCTGTGATGTGAAAGGAGAGAAGGTCAATAATTTTTTTCAAAATTTAGGTGGGTATAATGAGATGACTGACACGATTAAAAGATTGATGTCTTCTGACACGACTAAAAGATTGATGTCTTCTCCCAAGTGCAGGAGTGTCGAAGTAATAAATAACCCGGCAAGACCGGGGTCGAACCACAGGGAGGTTAATTGTACAAATTATAAATAACAATAATACAACAACAACAATAATAACAACAACAACAATAATAATAGTAATAACAATAATAACAATAACAATAATAATAATAATAATAATAATAATAATAATAATAATAATAGTAATACTAATAATAATAGTAATATAATAATAATAATAATAAAGAAAAAGAAGGAGAAGAAGAAGAAAAAGATGAGAACTTTGAGATGAAATATTAATGTAACGATTAAACAATTATAATAACAAATGTCAAGGTTAGAGATTCCACTAATGGTATGTCAAACAAGTATAATATAAACTCTTATTATTCAATTGGAAACCACATATAAAGGAGGTTCCAATCAGATTACAGATTGTTAGCATGATTACATTAGTCATCTTATTCGATTAATGCTAATACTTGTAAATCTCGTCAAGCATTCATGATTATAACTTATGTTAACAACAAATCAAGTTCCTTTCATAGCTCAAGTGTCGGTTATACCATACAATATGAACTATGAAAGTGCCAAGCATTTGTTGTACCAAGGGTTATACAACATAAATCAAGATTAGTCATTTAACAAGCAAAGGATTAAAGAGTGAACAAGATAACAAATATAAAACATGTTAGTATCAAACATTAAAGTCCATATTAAGTTTACATTATACTTATTCTTACACCGTTAGTGTAACCTTTTCACCTTGACATAATTAACTTAGCTAGACATAATGAAAGAAAGAAAAATAGATAAACAAAATAAGAACATAAAAGTTAACTAAGTAAAGGAAAGGAAATGAAAGGCATAAACTTGATATTAATGAAAGCAAAGCATAAACATTACAAAAAATACAAAGAGAGAAAGGAAGAGCATGATCTTGATCTGGAAACCAAGATGCCTAAATGCATGGCAAATGCCTTCTTTTATAGGCCAAAATTGGGAACTATTGATTTGATGACTAATTGATGAGTGGGTGGTCAACTCTTGACTTGGTGACAATCCTTATCTTCTCTTGTCTGCCCAAAATGTCATTGATAACGTCAAAATTGGAACCACTTGCAAACATGAAAGTTATAGGCAATTGTCTCAGCTGTCTTGTGTACACAATTCAGCTCATTTGGATTTCTAGAACGCCAGATATGGCTAAAATACTAAACAGTGCTCGGGCTGGAGGACAGATTCGGGCTTCTTTGTTGTTGCTACAATTTGGACTTGAAAATGGCATTTTTAGATCTTGGGCTCCATATAAAAGTTGTAGGCCTATATCTTACCTTTCCATCCATATAAATTGAACCTAAATCTGAGATCTATAGCTCCAGATATGACCCAATTACTGAATAGTGTTCCAGTTTGGATTGCACCGACATCTCTTTTCTAATTTTGGTTATCTCTTTGCCCTTGCAATTTAAGTTCTTAAAGTCATCAATCAATCCTTTCATTTATGTGATAGGCCTGCATTAAAAATAGACATTTACTACAAATTATAGGTATCTTATATTATTAGATACATTATTATAAAACATGTTTTAGTTAAGGAGTTATTGATACTTCAAGTGCAAAATGATGATATAAAACCATGATAAAAATGCACTTTTAAGTACTAATCATCTTCTCCCAAGTGCAGGAGTGTCAAAGTAATAAATAACCCAGCAAGACCGGGGTCGAACCACAAAGAGGTTAATTGTACAAATTATAAATGACAATAGTACAACAACAATAATAATAATAACAACAACAATAATAATAGTAATAACAATAATAACAACAATGACAATAACAATAATAACTATAATAATAATAATAATAATAATAATAATAATAATAATAGTAGTAGTAGTAGTAGTAGTAGTAATAATAATAATAATAAAGAAAGAGAAGAAGAAGATGATGATGAGAACTTGGAGATGGAAAATTAATGTAAGGATTAAACAATAATAATAACAAATATCAAGGTTAGAGGTTTCACTAATGGTATGTCAAACAAGTATAATATAAACTCTTATTATTCAATTGGAAACCACACACAAAGGAGGTTTCAATCAGATTATAGATTGTTAACATGATTACATTAGTCATCTTATTCGATTAATGCTAGTACTTGTAAATCTTGTTAAGCATTCATGATTATAACTTATGTTAACAACAAATCAAGTTCCTTTCATAGCTCAGGTGTCGGTTATACCATACATTATGGGCTATGAAAGTGCCAAGCATTTATTGTACCAAGTGTTATACAACATAAATCAAGATTAATCATTTAACAAGCAAAGTATTAAAGAGTGAACAAGATAACAAATACAAAACATGTTAGTATCAAACATTAAAGTCCATATTAAGTTTACATTATACTTATTCTTACACCATTAGTGTAACCTTTTCACCTTGACATAATAAACTTAGTTAGACATAATGAAAGAAAGAAAAATAAATAAACAAAATAAGAACATAAATAAGATAAGAGTTAACAAAGCAAAGGAAAGGAATTGAAAGACATAAACTTGATATTAATGAAAGCAAAGCATAAGCAATACAAAAAATACAAAGAGATAAAGGAAGAGCATGATCTTGATCTGGAAACCAAGATGCCTAAATGCATGGCAAATGCCTCCTGTTATAGGCCAAAATTGAGAACTATTGATTTGATGACTAATTGATTAGTGGGTGGCCAACTCTTGACTTGGTGACAATCCTTATCTTCTCTTGTCTGCCCAAAACGTCATTGATAACGTCAAAATTGGAGCCACTCAAAAACATGAAAGTTGTAGGAAATTGTCTCAAATTTCTTGTGTAAAAACTTCAGCTCATTTGGATTTCTAGAACTCCAGATATGGCCAAAATACTGAACAGTGCTCGGGCTGGAGGACAGATTCGGGCTTCTTTGTTATTGCTACAATTTGGACTTGAAAATGGCCTTTTTAGATCTTGGGCTCCATATAAAAGTTGTAGGCCTATGTCTTACCTTTCTATACATATAAATTAGACCTAAATATGAGATCTATAGCTCCAGATATGACCCAATTACCGAACAGTGTTCTGATTTGGATTGCACCGACATCTCTTTTCTAAGTTTGGTCATCTCTTTCCCCTTGCAATTTAAGTTCTTAAAGTCATCAATCAATCCTTTCATTTATGTGATAGGCCTTCATTTAAAATGAACATTTACCACAAATTAAAGGTTTCTTATATTATTAGATATATTATTATAAAACATGCTTTAGTTAAGGAGTTATTGATATTTCAAGTGCAAAATGATGAGATAAAACCTTGATAAAAATGCACTTTTAAGTACTAATCACACCACCCAACCAGCTTATTACTAGTCCCTAGTAATCAAAGCGTTAAAATAGAAAAAGAATTTGTAAATTCCACAAAGCAAGGTATTCATCATTTAACTTTCATTAATCTATCCAGATAAACAAACTTTCATTATATTTATATATCTGCTCAATACCTCTTAACAAGATATTTATAAACCTTTTTTTTGTGCTTAATGTATCAACACATAATTACGGGGCTTTTCTTGGAAGAAAACAAAAAAATTTTTGTTCTAATGTTTAAGGTTAACTTCCTTGGGTTGGGATTATTATTTTTGTCTTCTTTTTTTGTCTTTTTTTTTAAAATATATATACATATAACTGAAAAACACCATGCATCTTTAACCTATGTAACGAGCTCCCAGACTAGTTGGTCTTTGGGCATTAGGTGTTAAGACACCCCTACGAGCTTAGTAACTCGGGTCGCAGATACTGATATGTAGATAGTGCAATGTTTGATTTCCTTAAGCTTTTCTCCTCAACCCATGTAACAAGCGTTGAGCCAATAGCTCCCAAGTCAGTTGACTTTAGGGTATTAGGTGTTAAAACACCCCTTCGAGCTTAATTACTTAGGTTAGGGAGGCTACGAAACCAAACTTATCTACATTCTTAATATTATCATTTTTTTTATTTTTTTTTTATTTTCTTTTATTTTCTTTTATATACAATCCCTTTCCCTTAGTTTTTATGTTTAACAAAAGAACATAAATAATGTAATAATCCAATATACAACCCACAATCATATGTTAAAGTATGTGTGTGTAAATTAAGGTTTAAGAATACATGTTAAATAAGTATATGAGCAAAATTAAGTGATAACAATGCGAGAGTTTGTAAACCTGAATATTTCAAGAAGTATTATAATAGACCTTGTTAAGAATGGTTACTAAGATGCGTCTCAAAAGTCACTTTAACAAAAGAGCTCCTTTACTCTGCCATCCTAGTAACAACAATTATGCATATGCTTTATGAAATGAATTTTTTTTTTATCAACTACTACCCTCTCCCCCCAACCAAAACGAGACATTGTCCTCAATGTTTAAAGGTAGAAAGATAGAGTATAGAAGATATCACCTGAAATAACGAACACTGACAAACCTGAAACACACTAAAACAAAAATAAGAAATAACAAAACATAATAATAAAACCAAAAGACACAAAAATTCACAAATGAAGGCTCAAATCCAATCTAAGCTTTTTATGGCTTTCCTTAGTTGACCAATTTATGCGACTCATGGAAGGATCAATTACAGGAATGAAGGATTGTAGCTGGTCAATTAATTATTCAGCAGTAGCAGTAGAGATTATGATTTGTCGTGCAAAAGATGTTAGAAATTCCTGTTCCACAGCATGATCAAGAAAAGACAACAACTTATCATAATAACCATTAACATTTAACAAATCTATGGGTTTATGGTGAATGTGCAGTTGAGCCCAAGAGGAAATATGAAAGATCTTTTCCAATGTACCTAGACCACCTGGTAAAGCAATAAAGGCATCAACATGGTTAAACATTGCATCAATTCGAGCTGACATTGTGGAGACCTGAAGTTCCTCTCTAATTGTTTTTCCAATGATGTTCCCTTGTGCTAAAGCTTCGGGGACAACCCCCAAAACTTGACTACCTCCTAAAAATGCAGCTATTGACACACCTCCCATTAACCCAAGACTGCCTCCCCCATACACTAAATGAATCTTTCTCTCAGCTAGCACTTGACCAAGATGATTTGCTGATTCTAAAAACTCCTTTTCTTTCCCAGGATTAGATCCACCAAAAACACAAATATTTCTTATATGATGACTTGAGGAACTTGCCATTTCTACACACTTCTATATTTGTTGAATGTATGGGTTGAGTAGAAATGAAAGGAAGGAAGAGAGGGTTTTATAGATAAGAAATTAAAAAGGCAATCATAACACCTATATATAGGCTAGCTGGAGTCTCACACACACTCTCTCTCTCTTTTTATTTATTTATTTATTTACTTTTAAAAAAAGCATGTGTATGTACAGGTAGTTGTGATTGCGGCTCACATCTTCCCTTGGTTTTACGTCCAAGAACGGCTTAAACGCCCTCTATGGGTCAGGGATAGGCTTCCCATCCAGTTTTCTTTAAAACTAGCAAACAGGGTCTTTTTTAGTCAGATTCCCAAGACTAAGTCGATCATGTTCTTTATGAAATAGTGGCCATAAATCATGAATTGCACGATGTACATCTCCACTAGGATGCGTCTCAAGAGTCAATAGAAGATTATCTAAAGACTCCTTACTCAGGCCATCCTTAATGAATTGTATTTTATCTTCACGGTTTATAGATACCATTCCTAAAGACTTTTTGACGATGTCCATTTACCTTGAAAACATTGCCATTCTTTGGATTCTCGATGTCATTGGCCCCATACGGATACACATGTTTCATAATAAAAGGACCGCTCCATCTTGATCTTAATTTTTCAGGAAATAAATGCAGTCGAGAATTATAAAGCAAAACTTTTTGACCAACATTGAATGTTTTTCTCAGTATTTTCTTGTCATGAAACTCTTTAATTCTTGCTTTATGAATTCTTCAATTTTCATATGCATCATTTCTTATTTCCTCAAGCTCATTTATTTGTAATTTTTGCAGTTGACTAGCATCATCCAGATTTGAATTGAAAGCTTTAATAGCCCAATAAGCTTTATATTCAAGTTCCACAGGCAAGTGACAAGGTTTTCCATAGACTAGTCTATAAGGTGACATACCTAATGATGTTTTATAAGCAGTTCGATAAGCCCAAAGTGCATCATTAAGTCTTAAAGACCAGTCTTTCCTATTAGGGTTCACTGTTTTCTCCAAAATATATTTGATCTCCCTATTAGCAAGCTCTACTTGTCCACTTGTTTGAGGGTGATAAGGGATGACAACTTTGTGTGTGATTCCATATTTCTTCATTAAAGACTCAAATGGCATGTTGCAGAAATGTGTTCCACCATCACTTATTATGGCTCGAAGGACTCCAAATCGACTCAAAATATTTTCTTTCAAAAACTTTATCACTGTTTTGTGATCATTGTTTCGACTTGGAATTGCCTCTATCCATTTTGAAACATAATCTACTGCAACTAATATGTATAAGAAACCAAATGATGGAGGGAATGGACCCATGAAATCTATACCCCAGTAGTCAAAGATCTCAATGACAATAATAGGATTTAAAGGCATCATGTGATGTTTTGAAATAGATCCCAACTTTTGACAATTTTCACAAGACTTGCAGAATGCATGTGAGTCTTTGAACATGGTGGGCCAATAAAATCCACTTTGTAAGATTTTTGCGGTTGTCTTTCTTGACGAGAAATGGCCCCCACATGCCTCAGAATGACAAAATTTAATGACACTACTTACCTCATTGTCAGGAATGCATCTTTGAAATATTTGATTCGGACAATATTTGAATAAATAAGGATCATCCCAATAAAAGTTCTTCACTTCGTTTAAGAACTTTCTTTTATCTTGGGTACTCCAATGAGCTGGCAATTGTCCTGAAACAAGAAAATTGACAATATTAGCAAACCAAGGCATTGTAGAGATAGAAAGTAAAGATTTATCGGGAAAGTAATAATTGATTGGTGTGATGTCGGGTGTCTAATCTATTATCACTTTTGATAAAAGATCCGCATCAATATTTTCGGTGTCTTTTTCATCATCGATTTCTTCCTGATTGGTCATGGCATGAGGAAATGGAAGTGCTGACAGGGAATCAGTCTTTTCCTTGCAATATTCAGATTCAACCCCTTCCTTACCCTTAGAGATTGACTCATCATCTTTGTCACAAGGTTGAAGAGTGGGTTTTTTAATAACCTTACCACTCCGAAAAGTGATGACTGATTTGACTTGATCCATGTGTTGACTTACAGAACTACTTGCATTTGCATTGTATTGCCCCTTGAGATTTTGCTGTGGTTGAGATGGAAACTTACCTTTCTCTTGAAAATTGAGAGTAGATGTTAATTTTACAAGAGTATCTTTAAAATCTGTCATGTTTTGAGCAAGTTGAGTATTGATTGTCTCTTGCTTTTCAATGAATGCATGCAATGTTTCCTCAAGATTTCTTCTAGGAGGTGGAGCATAAGGAGGTGCATATCCATGAGAATTTTGGAAATTATGGTGTGCTTGAAATGGTGGTTGTGAAGTTTGTGCATTATTACTCTTCCAACTAAAATTTGGGTGATTTCTCCAACCAGGGTTGTATGTTTAGGAGTATGGGTTGTGGTTGGCCCTTTGAAAACTATTTAAAGCATGGGCTTGTTCATGGAGACATTCCTTAAAAGAAGGCAAGGTTGGACAGTTACTAGTTGAGTGTTCATTTGTTTCACAGATTTGACACACAATGTTTTCAACAGATTTTAATTGACCACTCTTTTTCAATTTTAATGCCTCGACTTTTCTAGCTAAAGATGCAAACTTGGCTTGAAGGTCATGATCTTCCCTAAGGTTATATATACCTCCACTAGATGTATGAGGTTGAGTTTTACTCGGTGCCTTATAAGTACCCGCGGTGTCCCAATTTTGAGCATTTTCAGCTAACAAGTCTAAGTACTCCATTGCTTCATCAGGGTCTTTATCTTCAAAAGTTCCATTGCACATCAATTCAACCATTTGCCTATCTTTAGGTGTTAACCCTTCATAGAAATGTGAAACCAATCTCCATGTTTCAAAACCATGATGAGGGCAAGTACTAAGCAAGTCTCGATACCTATCCCAACATTGGTAAAATGTTTCTCCTGGTTTTTGAGTGAAAGTGGTGATTTGTCTTTTGAAAGAATTTGTTCTATGAGATGGGAAAAACTTCTTTAAAAACTATTGTTGCATTTCATCCCAAGCACGAATGGATCCTGGTCTCAAATTTTGTAGCCATGTTTTAGCTTTATCTTTTAATGAAAAAGGAAAAAGCTTTAATCTGATGGTGTTCATGCTACAATTTAAATTATTATATGTGTTGCAGACCTCCTCAAATTCCCTTAAATGCAAGTATGGATTTTCCAATTCTAAGCCATGAAAAGAAGGTAAAAGTTGAATAATGCCTGGTTTAAAATTAAAATAAGATGCATCGGGAGGAAAAACTATGCATGATGGTGCACTTGTTCTTGTGGGATTCATGTGGTCTCTAAGTGTTCTAGCACGATTATTCTCATTATTCTCATTATGAAGTGATTGATTATCTTCTTCGGCCATATTTTCTGAAAATGATGAGGATACCCTACAAAGTCTACCACTTTTAATGTTTAATATCTAAATATTTTTCTGAAAATATTTTTAATGTTTAATATCTAAATTAAAACATTTTTAATGAAATGATGATATGGTTTCTTATTTTGTAATACTTGAGTCACCTATGATGCGAAAGGAGAGAATGTCAATATTTTTTTCAAAATTTAGGTGGGTATAATGAGATGACGATGAAGATAATAATTATATTGAGAAACTAGTTACTGAAAAATTATATCAACAATGTATAACTTTCTTACTATTTGATGGATCGTGATATGTCGCTAGATATTATACTTGATCTTTAATTATAAATCAATTAATTTGTTGAATTATAATAAATTCAAAGATAATTTATTTAATCATATTTTTTTAGAAATATGATTCATATTTATGCAAACTTATTAGGAATATAATAAGTCATACACATTAAGAATCATTAGTCAAAAAATATATTGAGATAACTAACAAAATGTGACTTAATTATAAATAAGTTTTAAAAATTAAAGATTAGACGTAATTAATAGAGAAAATTACAATTCTAGACAAAAAAAAAACAAGTAGGGACTTAATTGAATAATTTTTAAAAATTATCCTGAAATAATATATGTGATATTTTTAAAGAGCAAAGTAATATTTTACCATTCATATTAGATTTTTTTTATATATATAAATATAATGTTATGCCTTATATTTTTATATATAGAAAAATATTCATAATCATATAAGATTAAAAACGATAGTTAGATATATATAATTTTCTCCAGCAAAAAGCTCAATCTTTCAGATATTAAAGAATGACCTAGTTAACACCACAATGGGAGTTGACAATAGAAGAGATGATAGTAGCTAAGTTCTTCACAACAACAATATTAAGGATAACAATGTTATCAATAGTAGCTAAGTTACATAGAAATAAAATCAAGATAGAAAAAAAATACTAGCAAGCTTTGCAAAAATAAAAAAAATAATAAATAGTTTATTTCTAGCTTTTTTTTTTTTGTAAAAGTGCATAGTATATATAGGCTGTTTATATGTAACAATTACAAAAAAAAATAAATTAAAAAATTATTACAATAATTAAAGAAATAAAAGTGCTATTACAGAATTAAAAAATTGTAGTTGTTAAAAATATTTTAAAAGAAAAGAGTGTAGTCATTAAAAAGTTAATTTAAATAAAAAAATATAATGCTTTACCATGTCTCCAGTACTTTTCATTTAAAATATTATTTTGATATGAGACAACATAATCTTGAATTTGTGTTCTGGAAAAAATTAAAGAAACACGAAGTCACACTAGTTTTATTTCTATTTTTATAATTATACGAGAATATTCCACATCAGTTAACTTCATGTGAACTTTCTATATGAATAATGCTATCAACAGAAGCGATTTTTCCTCGGAAGAACAACTTGTATAGATTCCAAACTTCAAAGGATATTGAAGAATATTCAACGTATTTATGGAGCTGTTCTGCCAACCACCGTGTCCTTGCTTGGACGATGCATGCTTGTCTGTTACGAGGAAACTCCCCCACCCGGGACCTGCATAAAGGCAATCAAATAGAAGACGACAAGACAGTCTGAAGAAAGACCCAAGACATTGTTGACTATTGACCAGATTATTCTAAAATTCTAGCAGGATCTGCTTAGCGTATTGTCATTACAGAATCTGGCATGCTTAGCAAGTAAACCAATTTTTACGGGAGAAATTCCTGGAAATTGAATGTCCCCGGCAGTATAGTAAATTAAAAGATAGAAGTGTTATATATATATTCTTCCATGGAAATGCATGGTCCTAATTAATTAACACTATATTGTTCAACGTTTCGGTTGTTTTGTTATATAGTAGTTGTATTAATTTCATAATATAATCTGTAACGCGTAATGTTGACCAAGTAAATGATCAGACTACTAACTGCGCATATATGTGTGTGTGTGTGTGTGTAGGGAAATTAAGCACGAGCTCTATGTTATTGCCTTGAAAATGAACAAGTTTAACCATATGATCTTCTCTTTCTTTGCATTAACCTTTTTATTTATGCTGAAGAAAACAGCAGCAGAGGGAGTCCAGGCAAAAGGCATCAATATTGGAGCTATTATCGATATGAGTTCACGTATTGGTAAAGAGCAGAGAGTTGCCATGGAAATTGCAATGGAGGATTTCTATGGCACCGGCAATCAGACCTTGGTTCTTCACATTAGAGATTCTCAAAGGGATCCTGTCTGTGCAGCTGTTGCAGGTATTTGTTTCGCTGGCGTATCTTAAATTCTTAATTAGTACTATAAGCTTACTTCACATCATTGCGATGGAGTAGACATGTTTTGCCTCATATTTAAATACGCAGCTAGCAGCAGGTAACTAATTGTTGCTAAATATATACTTTTAACAACAATCAATTTAGTGCTGATGAATTACAATTAAACTTGGCTACTTGTTCTGCTGAATTAGAGTGCAGAATTAATTTGTTCTTAAAAGATTTTTAATTCTATAAGCAATCTGAGTAAACAGCAATGGATCTCATCAACAATCAACAAGTACAAGCCATTTTAGGACCACAGACGTGGGAAGAGGCGTTATCAGTCGCTGAGATCAGTAGCCAAACTCAGGTTCCAATTCTTTCTTTGTCTGACACCACTCCCAAATGGGCAACAGAGCGATGGCCTTACCTGCTTCAAGCTTCACCTAGCAAGCTAGAGCAAATGAAAGCCATTGCAGCTATTGTGCAATCAGGGAATTGGCATCAGTTCACTGTAATATACGAAGGTACGGATTCAGCAGCTATTGCAGTCACACCATATCTCTTTAATGCCCTGAGAGATGCAGGAGTAGGAGTCATCCAAGGTCTAATCCTCCCTACTTTTGCTTCTGCCATTACGTTGTCTGAAGAGCTCGAAAAACTTAAAAGTGAGCAGAGCAGAGTCTTTGTTGTTCATTTGTCCTTCCCTTTGGCCGTGCGACTATTTGAAAAGGCAAAGAAAATGAAAATGATGGAAAAAGACTATGTATGGATCACTACAAATCCCGTTACAAGCCTTGTTCACTCCAATGCCTCTATTATCTCCTCGTCAATGCAGGGAATAATAGGGGTCAAGAGTTATTTCCCTGAAAGAGGGCACCTTTTCCATGAGATTCGTCAAAGATTTCGAAGGAAATTTAGCATAGAAAATCCTAAAGATGACAACAATGAACCTGGAATTTATGCAGCAGAGGCCTATGATGCAGTTTGGACAATGGCTGTAGCGGTGAATGGAAGTAACCGAGTAGGTCAAGAGTTGTTAGAAACAATTTTGCAAGTGGACTTCCATGGTCTATCAGGAAAAGTTCAATTCGTCAAATTCATCAACGAAAGAGCTCCAGCTAACAGATTTCATATCAATATAATTGGAAAGAGTTACAAGGAAATTGGGTTTTGGTCAAAAGGATTAGGCTTCTCTAAGACTATCCATGAAAATTCTATTTACAGCTCTTGTATGACTGTTTTGGAGCAAGCGCTTTGGCCAGAGGGGCGGTGGCATACTTCAAGAGGATGGACTCTTGCAACAAGTGCAAACCCATGGCGAATTGGTGTGCCTGGCGAATCAGGTTATAGAGAGTTTGTGCATGTGGAATATGATCACTTGGGAAATAGTGTTGCTTTTTCTGGATTTGCAATCGAGGTTTTCAAAGAAACTATAAGACGCTTGCCGTTCATTTTGCCATACGAGTTCATTGCATTCAAAAACACTTCTTATGATGAGCTATTAAAACAAATCCTTCTCAAGGTAAGACGAAAAAGAACAACTTTTTGTCCATTCACTTTTTCTTTTGATTTCGTGACCATTTGGCACTGATGTGCTCTTTAAGAAGTCTAAGGTTACTTTCGGTTTTATTCTTAAACATTGACTAGATAATTTCTGGGAACGTAAATGCTCATAGTATCCATAATTTTGCTCACTTCTAATGATTATAATCTTCTATTAATGCCTGGAAAAAGTGGTTATGGTTTGACTTACAGAACATGGATGCCAACTGAGATATGTTTAAATTTGCTTTTGTTTTTGCTTTATTGGGAGGTCTAATAGTGTTTCGAACCTGAGACCTTCTAGTAAGCATCTCAATGGCTTGGTTTGGCTGTCCTCTCAAGGAAAGGTTATGTAGTTGATTGTACTTAATTTGAACTTAACTTGGATATGAATCTACATTTGTTCATGAAAAGATTTGTCCTAGAAAGCAAGAACACTAGCATAATTATTAGAAGGAAAAGTCCATGCATACAAAAAATCCAAACGTAAAAATCTTATTATCTCAAGTGATCATAAATGTTAGCAGAAGTATGATGCAGTAGTCGGTGAATTTCTCTAATTTTCAAAGGCTTGTGACTGATCGGGCTTGAACTTTCTATCCATGGTAGCAGAAGTATGATGCAGTAGTTGGTGATGTGGTAATATTGGCTAGCAGATACCAGCTCGCAGAATTCACAAAGCCTTACACGGAAACAGGATTGATGCTGATAGTCCCTGCTCAATCAGGCAATAGAGAATTGTCATTCATCAGACCCTTCACAAAATCCATGTGGGTTCTAATTGCAGTCATAACTGTCTACAATGGTTTTATAATTTGGTTGATAGAGCGAAATCATTGCCCTTCACTCAAGGGTTCTATGCTGCATCAAATAGGAATAATGCTTTGGTTAGCCTTCAACACTCTTTTCTCGTTACATGGTAAGATTCCTTTATCACCCGTTTCTTAATTTGTCTTCTCAGATCTAGAAACTATAGTAATTTCATGTTGATATATAATAGAACTAATAATATTTTGGTATAGGGGGGAAAATGCATAGCAATCTATCCAGGATGTCGATGGTAGTCTGGCTATTCGTGGCGCTAGTAATCACAGAGACTTACACAGCTAACCTTTCGAGTATGCTTACTGTCCAGAAGCTTGATGGTGCTGCTCCTAATGTTGAGGCCCTGCTAAATAGCAATGCAGTTGTTGGATATTGCACAGGCTCCTACCTGCAAAATTATTTGGTGGATGTTTTACGTTTCAAGACGCAAAACATCAGGAATTATACCACACAGGAAGCTTATGCTCAAGCATTCAAGAACAAAGAAATTGCTGCTGTCTTTCTTGAAGTTCCTCTGGCCAAATTATTCCTTGCAAAGTACTGCCGCCGCTTTGTCTCAGTAGGGCCAACGTACAAAGTCGGAGGGTTTGGATTTGTAAGATATCCCCTACTGATTCATTTTCCTTTCATTGTTTCCTGTGAAAAGAACAGGGATTGAAATGAACATTTGCAAAACTTAAATAGAACTGTATCACATGAAAATGCTGCATTTGGAATAAACTGCACTGGAGAGTATCAATTTTATACTGTCTAGAAACCACACTATACTGCAACCTAAGACGTTCGTCATATCACTTGTATTTCACACTTGCTGTTGCACTGCCCACTAATCATGGTCCTCTCTTTTCTGAACTTACATAGAACAGTGAGAAATGAAACTTTGCTCAACATATAATTTTAGATTAGTGGCATGGTGGGAAGATAGTGATTGTAGCCTTATTCCTGTCAGCCCTAATGACATTGTAGGTTCATATCAGTGTAATTAATTGAAGTTTCATGATTTGTGTCTCAGGCATTTCCTCGTGGATCTCCATTACTTCCTAGCATCGACGAAGCTCTACTGAAAGTATCTGAAAATGGAACTCTGCTGGAACTAGAGAACAGACTCATTAAGCCAGGAAATTGCCCAGATGTGGAAGATGAAAAGCATAGCCTTAGCCCCAGCAGCTTTGGGACACTCTTCATAATAACCACCGGCACATCAACAATCTCCCTCGCAATCTACATTTTCTCGAGAGGCAATCCCATGCTCGGATACACAACAATATGGAGACTTATGTTGGCTGCAATAAGATTTTGGGTCTGTCAAAGGCAGATCACTAGAAGATCAAGCAATGCTGAGAATTCTGTTAATAATTTGGCTCCGCAGGCATCTGGCATGCAATCTCTTGTATGATTTATATAAACCCAAAAGTTGGGGCTTAATCTACACGTCTCAATTATTCAAAATTGCTCCTATATTAGTAATTTGTTCAATAACACTCTGTATTTATAAAATTGGCTCAATTGGATATGATATGAACTAACAATTTTCTCATAAGAAGAAAATTGGACTCACATACTAATTGAATGAATTTAGTTGTACAACTCATATATAGATCCAAAAGTGCTGTTCTTTATTGACATGGAGAATATTTAAATGATGAAGAGCATCCTCTACACATCTGATGAAGACTACTCATTGGCCACTACTCCATTGGATTGATCATCAATTATCATAGCCATGTTTTTTTAATTTAATTTTTTGACATTGTAACTACTCAATGATTAGTCTAACAAATTAGTCCCGAGGGACTAATTTAATCAATATTATTAGTCAATATGTTGATATGATAGATATTCAATATGTTGATTGATCATTAATTATTTAATCAATATGGTATTTGTCATTTTTTTTCCCAACAAAAAAAAAAATAATTAGAGATTTAATTTGAAGCTAAGACAAATTGTAAACTCGCAAATCAAGCGAAGTGAACTTTAATAGGTTAAGAGAAAGAAAGAAAAAAGATAATGGCCAGAACTATCAACTAGGTAAAAATGCTAAGTAAATAAAGAAAAATAAAAAAAATTACAAGAAAATGATAAAAGAAAGTTTGTAAATTGCATAAAACTTGTGAATAAGTTTTATATATGGCCAACTATTTTTTCAACTACTAAATAACTTATTTATAATTTATGTTATTTATTTATAATTTACAACAATAAAATTTCACATGAATTTAAAATTTTAATTCATTATAAATTATCCATGACAAATAAAGACTATACAATCTTAATTCTAATATAATTAGTACTTTTTACTTCATGTGCATCTTTTCTTGCTAGCTATATGTGCTCTTGTTATACGTGTTGTAATACTAGTTTATATGGTGAGTGTTTTTGTTTTGTATAAGACTTAATTATTGACTGTTATTATGAATTTAATAATGAACAATTATTGTTTTTTTTAATGAAATGACGCATGGAGCCATAAATTTTTTATATAAATACTAGTTGAATTTTAAACAAAATCTCTTAAATTGTTCAAGAGACCATGATAGTATAGTAGTTTAATAACGTATTGTTTACGTCCATATTGTTTTTTCAATTAAGTTCTTTATTGATAAAATTTGAAATTAATTATATGATATTTCTTTTAAAAAAATCAACATAAATTAAAAAATTAAATTGAATATACATGGAAATTATAAAATGTTCTATATCCACGTATTCTATATTGATTTTTTTCTATTATTATATTAAAAAATTTATTTCAACCAATACATGTATCAATTGGCATATACATATATTTGGATGAGAGGTGCAATACAAAATGTGTTTTGAGTTGAGAAGGAAATATTTCATATTGTTAGATAAGTCTTAGATCATGAAAACACCTATTTAATTCAAGGATTTTTCACGGGTATGGGATTCATTATCATTTGTTTCATTTTAATTATTACAAGATTAATGATATGAATAAAAAGAATTGTATGCCAAATAGCTAAGTTAATTAGAATACAAAAACATACAATCCCGTGTTTGAAATGATTTCAACTTCAATGGGAGGTAATTAAAATTGTTCATGAGATTAATTAAAAAGAGATAAATTTATATAATTCGAAAATCAATAAATTAAGAAATAATGAAAAATAAACGAAATATAACACCACCCCACTCTTACAGCTAAATTCTTAATTGATATTCAATTTAAAATGTTTTACATTAAATAGTCAAGCATGGAAAAACGTAACTGGATATATGCTAGAGTCGTGATTCTCTTTTCTGAAGAACTTGAAGCGTTTCAAGACTCGATGCGTGCAGATTCAGTCTTGTACACACCGACACGTATTTCCAAGGACTATGCATGTGCTGAAGCATTAATTTCCAAGAACTCGGCTTGCGAAGGAATCTGGCGAGTACTTGCGAGGAAATTATCGAAGCGTTTTTTCTTAGCTGACAAATGAGCTTCTTCAACCATGTATTTTGTCTTACATGCATGGCAACCAGCCCCACACAGAAAAATCCTCGACTATACATGTATTTTGTCTTACATCCTATCGGCCTTCCCACTTGCACTGTGCTTTTGAATTTGAGTATCGTGACAAAGATGTTGTGCTATAAAAATGTTTCCACATTATCGAGCCACGAGCATCCCTGTGCACTTTCCATTGGGATATCAACGATCAGCGGCAATGAAATCAATTCCATCTTCCTCTATATATAACCCAATATTCAATGAATAATTTTCTGATAAATTTAGAAAGAGTAAAACACCATTGACAGCCTAAAATCGATGAAGAGTGTAAGAAAGGATAGGATTGAAACTCTTACATAAGTTCAGTGTAAAATCGATGTTTGTGATCGATGGAGTATTATTTTAACTAACCCAAAACAGTAATAAAAATGCTGCTTCAATATCCTCATTTAATCAACAATAAAATCAAACACCCTATATAATTTTCAAAACAAAATTTTTTCTTACTTTTTTTTAAAGCACTTTTTTTCACCATCCAAATAAACAAAAATTACTTTTTCCATATTTATCCTTTTTTTTCCCTCATATTTTCTTTTCTCCAACAAATTGTGAGATTAAAAACTATTCCTATAATATTGATGATTCTCCAGAATCTGAATAGTAGAGAAAATATATTTCGTGTTCATTTTCTATTCTTCGTATATGAGGTTTCTAGCTAGGGGTTGATGGTACAGATTCGATTTTTGACAAAACAATCCCTTTGTGGATTTTTTTAAGACCCTAAGATGATTAATTAGTGACTTTTATAAAGAATTATAGTAAATGTAAACTTAATTTTAAAAACAAGAGTATTTGTTTCTAGGATGTGATAAATGTTGAGAATTAATTATAGGACAGTAAAAGATCATAAACCATTTTCTTAAGTTGTTCAGAGCGTATTTATAACTTTTTTCCTTTTCTCCTCGAGGGATTGTAACTCTTTTCTTTCTTCATCCAAGTGGAAGGAAGACCTTACAATCAATATTAATATTGATTATAAGTGTCTCTTTACATGACATTAATGTTGAAAGTGTCACTTGTCCATGTACACAATATTAATATTGAAATCAATAGTCATTGATTTGATGTAGGGATGGTCTTCAGAGGATATTTTGGCTGGCTAGGGAGTACAAAGATAATGACTCTAGATTTTCACTTTGGGTGCTTGTATATGAAGAAAAAACCTGGCCCAAAAAATCATTAGGTGTAGTAAAATGCCAAACCTATAGGTGGTTAGGCCTAAACAGGTAACCAAGATCAAATAAGTTAGATCTAGTAAAATATTGAACCCATCGATACTTGGATCTAGCAAGATACCAGACCCCCAGATGCTTGAGCCTAGTATGTAGCTAAGTCTAAATAAATTGAGTTTAGGAAGGTGCCAAATCTATATGCATTTGAAGTAGCCGAGCTCAAGAAAGTTATGTATAGCAAGATGCGAGACCCATAACTGTTTGAACATGTAGTCTAGGCTGGAAAAAGTGAGGGTGTTATCATTGCTAGACCTCTTTAATGTGCCTTGACCTTTGATGAGCTTCTCATTTCTCTCCATCCCTTTGTTTAGCTTCTGTGAAAAAAGCTTTAAGTATAAAATACATTAATTCATCAAATATATTCTCCCATATAATGATAGGAAACTTGTTAAAATAAAAGAATTCATAAAAAAGAAAATATAATGTTAATATTAATAATAGCTCCCTTTATAAATCTCACTTCCTAAAAGAATATTATTTTAATTAAAATTTAACTATTCTTATAAGAAAATCATTAAAAAAAATTTAAGGATGGTCTTTTAACCGTTCCCAAAATATAGTAATTTTATTCTCTAATTATTAACTACTTAATCAATTAATGAAAAAATAGTAAAAATATTAAGTAAATGAATGAATAATACATGTGTGAAGCTCCTAATAAAACACTAGTATAATTGGTCATTGCATAACTATTATTGAATTTTCTTTATTTAAAACATGAAAAAACTTGAAATTATGGGTCAATCCTAACTTATTAAATGGGTGGGTAATTATATATTAACTTGAATCTAAGCATAACAAAAAGTTAAAACAACTTAAGGTAGTATTTCATGTTAATTACTTAACACCAAACATCAAATAATATTAAGTAATTAGCATTATAGAAAATAGCTTCAAATTAATTTTATATTTGTATGTTTTTAAATCATCTCAATGTGTTGATATTAAAAATAAATTTTAAAAAATAAAAAAATTATTTTAATATATTTTTAACTTTAATACTAATTTGTTACTCATAATCTTCTTCTTCTTTTTCTTGTTTTTTTTTTTTAATTGTCGTAGAGGATAAGGGTATTCTCAATTAGCTTGTAAATCAACTGAAAATAACCCTTTTTCATGTCAATCCCTTGAAATCTAATCTTAGTTGGCACGTAGATAGCCAAATAACACTCTAGTGAAATTTGTAGCTGTGGGGATTTGCACCAAGGGTTTCGAATTTAAATTTTGCGAGTCCCATTGATCACCTTGTTTATATATATATATAATTTCTATTTTTAAAATGCTGTTTTGTACTGTGTCAAAAATCGGCGACAAATTAAAAATAGTAGGACATACTTGCACACAATATTTAATGAAATGATACAGAAAATGGATGAGAAATACATATAGTCCAAATTATAACCGCTGAATAAAGGAGAAAATTCTTAAGGTTGAAAGTTGACGAAGTAAAATATAAATTGAGATCTAGGCTAACAACTATGGAGAAAGAGAATCAGCTCTAGTACAATGGGTACTTTGCCTCACGCCTTCTCGTTTTTCGCTTTAATTTTGCTCTTGACATCCGGTACAGCAGCCGATCAAAGCACCAAGACACAGGCTATTTTCAAAGGAAGTGCTAGAATAGGAGCTATTGTGGATACAAGTTCCCGTATTGGCAAAGAAGAAATAGTAGCGATGGAAATTGCAAGGGAGGATTTCTATGGCTTCGGAAATCAAACAGTTTTTCCTATAGAGGACTCTCAAAAGGATACCATCCATGCAGCTCTTGAAGGTAAACTATACGTGTTGCTTTTGAAACAAGTATCATTTGCCTTAAATTAAGATAAATCCAAGCTCACATCTGTGCTTTGCTTATACAGCTAAGGATCTTATCGACACAGGACAAGTGCAAGCCATTATAGGACCACAGACATGGGAAGAGGTGCCATTAGTTGCTGAGATTGCCAGAGAAACACAGGTTCCAATTCTTTCTTTCGCTGACGCAGCTCCAGAATGGGCAACTGAACGATGGCCTTCTCTACTTCAAGCTTCACCTGATAAGCGTGCTCAAATGAAAGCTGTAGCTGCTATTGTGCAATCATGGAACTGGCATCAGGTCACTGTGATATATGAAGATACAGATTCTTCAGCAAGGGGAGTCATACCACATCTACATGATGCCCTTAGAGAAGTTAATTCAGAAGTAAGCCAATTTGTAGCCTTCTCTCCTTTTGCTTCTTCTGATTCAATGTCTAAAGAGCTTGAGAATATCAAAGGCAAGCAGTACTGTAGGGTCTTTGTTGTTCATTTGTCCTTCAAATTGGCTGTGCGGTTATTTGAAATGGCAAAGAAAATGGAAATGATGAAAAAGGACTATGTATGGATCACAACAGATCCCTTTACAAGCCTTGTCCATTCCATCAATGCCTCAGTAATATCCTCAATGCAAGGAATTCTAGGAGTCCGGAGTTACTTCCCTAAAATGGGACGGCATTTCGAGACCTTCAATCAAAGATTTAGTATACGTTTTAGCAGAAAATATCCCCGAGAAGAAAAGAAAGAGCCTGGGATTTACGCCGTGCAAGTCTATGATGCTGTGAGGACAATAGCTCTTGGATTAAATAAGATCGGAAGTAAAAGGGGAGGGAAAG
>NW_011500522.1:62500-82296 GCF_000495115.2 Populus euphratica
GGAAAGAGTTGTTGGAAAACATTTTGGACGCAGACTTTCATGGTTTATCAGGTAAAGTTAAATTCAAAAACCAGAATGTTGCTGCAGCAGAAATATTTGAGATCGTGAATGTAATAGGAACGGGTTACAATGAACTCGGGTATTGGTCCAACGGATTGGGATTCTCGGAGAACATCCATGAAAATTCTAGTTATAACTCTTCGATGATTGGTTTGGGGCAAGTGTATTGGCCAGGGGGTCCTAGGTATACTCCAAGAGGATGGACTGCCCTGACAACTGCTAAGCGATTGCGAATCGGAGTGCCTTCCTTTTCAGGCTATGGAGAATATGTGAAAGTGGAATATGATGATCGCTTGGGAACGAACTTCTCTGGTTTTTCAATCGAGGTCTTCAAAGCAACTGCAGCAAGCATGCCATTCTTTCCGCCGTACGAGTTCCATGACTTCAAAGGAAATTACAACGAACTTGTAGAGCAAATTCATCTGAAGGTAAGAGGCAGCTTGATAGAATAAAATGATTATTTAAATTTTCATTAATTTATCATGCATGCACGCATATTCTGAAAAAAAACGAAGAAAAAAAACACTTTAGACTAATCATACTTTGTTGTACTTGGACTTTTTCCCCACAACACCAGAACTTTGACGCAGTAGTTGGTGATGTGGAAATAGTTTCAAGCAGATACCAATATGCAGAATTCACCAATCCATATACTGAAACAGGATTGGTGTTGATCGTCCCGGCTCGTTCGAGCAGTAAAGCATGGTCATTCGTTAAACCATTCACCACAACCATGTGGGTTTTAATCTCAGTGACTACAGTCTACAATGGCTTTGTTGTTTGGTGGATAGAACGAAAGCATTGTGATGAACTACAAGGCTCCATCCCAAATCAAATTGGGATCATGATTTGGTTATCCTTCAACACTCTTTTCTCCTTGAATGGTAAATTGAAGTTTTTAGTTCCAATCAGTTTCCTTCTTTGATTTGAACTTTTGAAAATATATAACTAATCCTTTAACAAGCAATTAATTAACAATATCTTGCTGACAACCATTTGAGTTAGGGCCAAAGCTTCATAGCAATCTATCAAGGATGTCAGGGGTGGTGTGGCTGTTTGTGGCTCTAATCATCATCCAGACGTACACAGCCAACCTCACAAGCATGCTAACTGTACAGAGGCTTGAACCCACTATACCAAGCGTTGAAGAACTATTAAATAGCAATGCAAGGGTTGGATATTGTACAGGTTCCTATATGGAAAGATATTTGGCGGAAGTTTTAAAATTCAAGAGCCATAACTTGCAGCATTTTCGGTCAGCAGCAAGTTATGCTAAAGGCTTCGAGGACAAGAATATCTCTGCTGCCTTTCTTGGAACTCCCTATGCCAAGATATTCCTTGCAAAATACTGCAATAGCTTCATCCAAATTGGACCAACGTACAAAATTGGAGGGTTTGGATTTGTAAGATCTCGCGCTCATATTTATTCACCTTTTCCGTTCATTAATAATTTTCCTGAAATTACTATTGCTAATTTACATTCTTCCGGGCCAAACCAAACTATGCATGTAGGATTAGTTCTTGTAAAATTTGTGTTAGGTTCAGAGGCTTTTTGTTGACTTTGTAGGTAGGCTGGACCACAAGTTACAAGGTGTTAAGTTTGACCAAAGGAAACTAGCAATGAAATCTTTGATTTTGAACAAAATTAGTAGGAGAGAGATCACTTAGATAGGTTCAATGAATCATTAGATATAAGTTGAATAAATTAGTAGGTTATGGTAAAAGACACATGCCTAATCTTAGGCTTATTTGCTTCGAAATACTAACACATACAAATACATATATATATGAATTACACATGAACTTAAGGAGTGATTAAATTTTTACATGGTTAATTTGTTTACCAGGCGTTTCCGCGTGGATCTCCATTACTTGCTGGCGTGAATGAGGCTCTACTGAAAATATCAGAAAATGGAACGCTAAAAGAACTAGAGAAGACATGGATTTCCCCACAAAAATGCCCGCAGATGCAGAGTGAAAGTTCCAGCCTTGGACCCAGTGGCTTCCGAGTACTTTTCTTTATAACTGGAGGCACAACAACAATTGCCTTCGTCATATACGTCTGTCGCACTAATTTGTTGAGGCATGGAAACATATTGAGAATTATCTCAGCTCTAGCACTGAAACGTTGGTTCTCTCTGAGGAAGCACTTCACTAGAAGAGTAGCCAACGCAGAAATTCCTATGAATGCTTTTCCAGAGGCTCCAGTCCCGCTGGCTTGAATTTAGCCATAGAAAGCCGTTGTTGTGAGGAGATATCTAACAAAATTGATGAAGCTATGCAGATTTATACATTACTGTACATGTTACATGTGAATAGAATACAGATTAGCTAAAGGGATAATTATCGTGATTATCATTTTATTATGTGATTTTCACTTTTCCTCAATTTTCTTTTCAATTCTATTTGCTTCCATTTTACATCGTCTAAAAAAAATCAGACAAACAAATTTAGATTATTTCCAGAAGTACCATTATATTTTAATTAATAACTAAAAGATATTTATATAAATATTACAACATTGTCATCAAAATAATATTATAATATTTTTATAAAAACAAAACCTAAAACTTTCACAATTGAGATTTTATCAAACTGTGCATACAAAATCAAACCCAATCACTATCATGCTAAAAGTTAAATTAAGCGCAAATCCTTGTATACGCTGTTAGATTTCGTAATTCTATAATTTTGATTAGGTCATGCTCATTATTGATTAATCGTTAGTCATCTTATCAGCTTTGATTATTCATTTTTTTTTTAATGTTGCTTTTTGAGCTTTATTTCTCCATCTCAGATGTAGTGGTTGGATGTCTAGGATTGAATTTTATGATCTCCTTTTGATGTTTGTAAAAGTAAGATTTTTCTTTTTTTAGATTTTTTAATGCACATCCTCGATAAGATAAATGCCCAAATGAACAACTTTATTATGTCTAGATTTATTGAATTTCCATTGGAACGCCTATTTAATGCTTTATTAACATCACGTTGATTTTTATAGAAGTAATTTGTTTTAGTGAAAGAAATCTGTAATATTTTTCTGCTAATTACTTCCTAGTTAAGTTGGTTCTGGTGCTTCTTCTTCTTGTCTAAATACATTGTTTCGATTGTTAATTCCACAACACCAAGTTTACATTATAGACAATGATCGACGGCAAATGGTTAAGTTTGTAGATAGTAGTTTATTGCTGAAGACAATCTCTGTCACATGAGAATTGGGATTTGTCATTAATGGGTAACCTACCCTAAGAAATAGGGTTACCATTTGTCAATGATAGTTGCACCCATCATTGACAAATGTATCAACCCATGTGTAACCATTGTTGAGGAGATGTCATGGTTGCCTATAAAAAGGCACCAAAAGAGAGAGAGCAAGATAAGAAGAGGATTGTGAGAATGTGAAGAGAGTAGAGAGAAAGAGAGAGCTACAATGGCAGCAGCCTTGCTGCCATTGCAGCAGCTGCAAGTACAGCAAAGAGAGCTAGAAGTAGAGTAGAGAGAAATGATCTTTCTCCTTCATATATTTGTTTTGTATTCTTTCTCTAATCTCTAATAATATAGACTCTCTCTCGTGGATGTAGGTGGTTTTGCCGAACCACGTAAATATTATGTCAGTGTGCTTGGCCCTCTTATGAGCAAATATCAGTACATCACCGGTTGAAAGTCCCAACAATTGGTTTCAGAGCACATGGTTTAAAGTGGTGTTTGATTTTGCTCAAAAATGAAAGTTGTCAAAATTGTGTTTTGACCATACCACTATGTAGAGGAGGAAGAGATGAAGCCACTGGTGAAAACCGTGTCGAAATCGAACGTCGGAAACCGCCGCACGCGCCGGCGGGGTGAATGGACACGCGCGCAGACGCGCGCCACGTGTCACACGCGTCTTCTTCACCCGGATGGGCTGACCCGACCCAAATATCAGAAGATCCGACCCACGCGCGAGATCCGGATCATGACGTCATAGTGTCGTCAGCATGAATAGGTGGCATGACATGTCAGCAGCCACGTCAGCACTGTGGGACCCACTACCATGTCACCAGCCGAGCTGAGGGACAGGATTCTGTGTGGCGGAGTCTATGTGCAACCGGTTCTGAGATTGAATCTAGGCCGTTTATCAAGCTAGAATTGTTTTGATCAAATCTTAGTCATCTGAAGTGCGATTTGGACGATTTAAGACTTGTTTCCAGCTAATTTGATCATTCCGGATGCAATGGTATGGTCCGATCATTGAGATTGAGATCATAAATGACAATGGTGAATTATTAAAGAGAAATTGCCCGATCATGAGGCATCTGATGATCATCATGGTGGTCGATGGAGATGAAGAAGAAGAAATCACACATGTTTGCCTAATTACATGTGTTAAAGTGTTATGTGGGGAATTTTAATTGCCTTGAGGGAAGGCAAAATTGGGACACTCTAAACACCCGATCATGAGGACAATTTGAGGTGGAGAGTGAAATTTGATAAAGACCAATCTTGACGAATCTGAGCACTGGTAGTCTCGCCAGATGTTGAGAAATCAGGTATAAAACCAGGATACCCCATATTACTTGTAAAGGAAAGCCGCGACAAAGCTAGCAAATGGTTGTATATACGAAAAGATAGTACGATGGATAGATATGGCCTAAGAAGTTCTGGCTAGGAGATTGGGTTTTAAGCGGGACCGTTGTGACCCCTCCAATCTTTCCTGGGAACCTGCTTAGTGGAAGAATTATCCATACGGTACTATTTTCGTATATGTGACAGTTTGTTATGAAACTGTTGAAGACTAGCAGGATGACGGCACAAAGGAACAGTTGGGTTCCGTATGATCAAGGATATGATGAAGTGGTGATTTCTCAAAGTAAGTTAGATTCGGTGACTGTAATTTCTCGAGGGGAGAAATGATGAAGACCCTGATAATGGAAGAGAAATACAGCAGAGGGATAAAGATTGGCACCCTATTTTGACTTGGATAGGTGTTGTGACAGGATGAGCTGTTGTCAAACATAAGCAAGGAATAAGGAGAAATCTGGAGAACAAAAATGCACGAGGACACACGGAGATTGTGCAGGAGTACCCGAAGGATCCAACAAGGTACTATAATGAGACAACAAGTGCAAGGAAAAGAAGAGTTCCCAAATGAAGCTCAGAGCAGAGACTGTGTAAAGGTTGTACAACAGGAAGTCTCTTATGCTCTTGATAAAGGCAACAAGCGAGGACCTTTTCAATGCATGCAAGGATGGAAAGATGAGCTGTTGCAGATGCACCTAATTGAGGGGGTGCAAACGCCTGTGATAAAAGGCGACCGCCTATGATGAAAGGCGAAGACACCAAAGAGAGTTGGTGTAGGTGGAGCTGTCAAGTGCAATGATGAAAGACGTAGAAGCTCCAAACATAGAAATCGAGGTGGAGGATTGCGAGGAGTATACCGTAACTTTCTCTTTCTATGTAATCAATGGCAAAAAAAATTATGGAGCCACTTTGAAGCATCTCAGCTAAAGGAGGATGCGACCGCCTATAAAAGGCAAAGACACCTTAAAGAGAAGGTGTGAGGGCTTTGAGATGAGCCCATGATCAGACCGCCGCATGACGACGAGCGGAGACACCTTAGGAGAAGGTGTGAGGGCCATCAAAGGAGCCTAGTTCAAAATGCCCCAAAGCCAATGTGATGGCTAGGTATGAGTGGACAGATGCATATATGGATAGCCAATGAAGTGGCTATGATGAGTATAAAGACAAATACAAGATTAACTTTCATGGATATTGCCCCCATGCTAAAGATCAATGAGCTAGAAGACATTTGCCTTGGATAATAAGTGGATGACTTGTGGAGCATTAAGATGCAGCTGCTATGAAGGAGCAGAGGGCATGCGCAGGTTCCGGGAACAAGTTGACTCTTGTCAAAGTGGTGAGCTTAGTAATGGCATTGTAATACCCAGAGTATCAAGACATATATGGATCAACCTTTAATGGGCTGCCCTTATGGTTAAAGGTGGAAAGCTACCTGGACTCTTGAGACTAAGAGCGAGAGACTCACGGAGAAGTAAGGCGTGGTTCCTAGGGTGGAACAGAGGGCAGACGAGTAGACTCTTGAAAGAGTGGTGAGCTTGTGATCATATTGAGATATTCAGATAATGACTGTCGCACTTGAAATATCCGTTTGAGGGGGTGTTATAAGCCTTGATATAAGGCTTGATGAATCATTCCGGACCGAGCATGGTTGATACGCTCGAAGGGGAATGTTGTTCCAGAGACAAGCGTTAACACTATTCAGATGTGATGTGGCAGACCATCTGGTTGTAGTGATCCTTTTGTGTGAGAAAAGGTGTGCTTTAGTTACTCTGATGATTGAAAGGTTTGGCAAGTACCTGTAAACTTGGCCACAAACGCTCTCAGAATGAAAAGCTTGGAAGAGCTGCAGGATGCAAGCTTGTGCTGAAGAAGAAAGAGGACAATTACCCATATAAATGTCAAAGGGGGTGATTGTTAGGATTTGCCATTAATGGGCAACCTACCCTAAGAAGTAGGGTTCCATTTGTCAATGGTAATTGCACCCACCATTGACAAATGTATCAACCTATGTGTAGCCATTGTTGAGGAGATGTCATGGTTGCCTATAAAAGGGCACCAAGAGAGAGAGAGCAAGATGAGAAGAGGATTGTGAGAATGTGAAGAGAGAAGAGAGAAAGAGAGAGCTGCAATGGCAGCAGCCTTGCTGCCATTGCAGCAGCTGCAAGTGCAGCAAAGAGAGCTGGAAATAGAGTAGAGAGAAATGATCTTTCTCCTCCATGTATTTGTTTTGTATTCTTTCTCTAATCTCTAATAATATAGACTCTCTCCCGTGGATGTAGGCGGTTTTGCCGAACCACGTAAATATTGTGTCAGTGTGTTTGGCCCTCTTATGAGTAAATATCAGTACATTACCGATCGAAATTCCCAATAATATCTTGCCAGGGATTTAAATAATTAAGATGGCACAACATTGCAGGCTTTTATGAAGTATGATGACGAGGGAACCTATTTTAGCATTTCATCTCTTTACATTAGTGTTCTTGCATTTAGTTGTGTTTGGCTCTTTATGGGCTTTCTATGAAGTGGTTACGGCAAAACTTCTTTTATAGCTAAGCATGATGATTCTAAGGGGTTTTTGCATCCATTAGGTAGAATAAACCCTAACATGAGAGTGTTTGGGGTTTGTGTTAAGGGAGTGAAATTTAATGTGAGATTTTTTCTTCTCTATTTTTTTTTCCTCGAAAACCATATGATTGATATTTGCGGTGCTGCTAAAGCTAAGATTACTTTTGAGACATGATTCTTGTAATTTTTCTTTCAAAACATTTTGTGGGCTGCAACATAATTTTATCAGTGTAAATATTGGGTTATGTCTGAAGATTATTCAAGTATCATATCTTCAGGAAATGTCCCTTTCTCACCAGTGGCCAATTAAATCAAATAATTTTCTATTTTGAATTTTTTAGTTTCCAGGGCACGTCAAAGTTGTATGATCTACTATGGAAATAAATGGTGTTTGATCCTTATGTTGAAATCAATCTGGCCAAAAAAATGCAGGACGACAATGTTTCCTTTGATAGCTGTTTATATGATCTTTTTTTCTTTGCCAACTATTTTTAGGTTAGATATTCAGCTATTTAAGCCTGACCTTCTTCCTCCCACGTAAAGAACACATATGTGCAAACAGTTGTGATTTCACTACTAAGAAAACAGAACTAAATGGAAAACAACTATGATGTATCCTGAATCTTGTGATTTTATGGTTGGCATGTCAATAACACTAATTTCTCCCTTCATTCAATCATGTACAAGATTCTATCTTCAGCAACAAGTATGTGCTAATGAATAGTTGGGAGATGGATTTTTTCTTTGCTCAACTTTTAATTCTTGTCTATTTTGTTAGGTAACATCACCATATGGAAACAATCTTCACCACAAGGAAAATGCGACTCATGGTCAGTTTGCATTTACAACCTCGGAGGGTGGTAACTACTTAGCATGCTTCACGTTAGATGGTCATCAGGAACCAGCTACAGGTGAAACTCTGAGCTTCGACTGGAAAATTGGAATTGCTGCAAAGGATTGGGATTCTGTAGCGAAAAAAGAAAAGGTTGAGGTAAGTTTCTTCAACAAAACTAGATGATTATTGAACAAATCTACATAAAAATTAGGTCTAAGGACATAATTAGATTTTTAATAGGCCAATTTGATTTAATTATAAACCAAATTAAAGTTTAATTATGTTATGAATTAATTTAGGTGCAGTTGAAGGGTTTAATTAGGTACAAGGAGTTAATTATACTTTAAATGGGTTAAATTAATTTTATTAGGGACTTAATTGGTGAAAAAATAAGTTTGGGAGCTCAATTTAGACTTAATTAAAAAAATTAAGATTTTAAAAGATCAAATTTAATTTTTACCAGGTTAATTAATTGAAATCAGAGATAAAATTGCAAGAAAATCAAAATTTTGGAGTCAATTAAGGGCTAGATTGAAGAAATTCATGGTTAAAGATCATTTTGAAAAAGGCGTCGAACTATGGGCATCCAATTAGCTAAAATCAAGAGTGAAATTTAAGAGATTTGAAAGTTTAATGGTCAATTAAGGGTTAAATTAAAGAAATCTAAAACTAAGTACCTAAAGAAATTGAAGTTTGTTAAGGGCAAAATTGAAAGTTTGATGACAATTAGAGGTGTAATTGAAAGAAATCATAAATCAAAGGACTAAAATAAATTTTACCAAAATGGTGTTGTTTTGAGTAAACTATTCATCTTTTCTTCAGGTTTTCACTCGAAAAGGATGTTTAGGGGGCTATCTTCTCAAGGCATTTAATGATTCATCTCTCTACCAATTTTGGCAAAACTTGTACGCAAACAATGGTCTGACATCTAATTACACCCCAGTGTAATCCGTTCTGGTCAATTGACACCATAATGGTTGTTGGATCGCCTTAAAGTGGCTAACTTGATCAGCCTTTCTACAGTAACTTTGTTAGGCCATGATAGCCTCTTTTGACTATTGGTTGGGATACTTTGAGGTTGAATTAAGGGCCAAAATTTGGTATCATTAAGGAAAAAATATCTCTTTTTCATCCCATATAAATAGAATAGAGATGGATTCCATAATTATGATGGATTTCGTAATTAAACTAAATACTACAAATTAACATCATCATATCTTATTCATACAATTCCAAGCTTAAAGTTTGTAATCCTCTAATTTTCTCGAACGATAATTGGTTACCCTTGGCTCACAATCTGTGGTTAATAATAAAAATATAAATTAGCCTCCTAATATATATCATTTCTATCATAAAATAACAAAATCCAACCAAACTAATATTTCCGTACCCAATTTCAAACTTCCATCTTTCCACATTTAATAAATATAACTCAATATCTATGCATTTTAATTCACATGAATTACAATTATAATCAAACGCAATTCCATCATCATACAAATAAAGATCAATCACAAAAACATCATTTAAAATACAAAAATCAACCCAATTTAGTTAAATTTCTACACTTTCATAATTCCAAAATATAACAACAATAACTAAATTTTTAGCAAGCAATATTACAATATTCAAAACCAATCTTAAGCATTCTCCAACATCATTAAAACATCAAAATTAACTTGATTTAGTCAAATTCCCAAATCCTCCAAAACTTCTAACCATGGTTGGCACTTTCATATTTTAATTTTCATAATTGGTTTTTAATTTCTTCAATTTAATCTTTATTCATGTCTTCACAACCCTAAATAACTATGAATTATATAATTTGGAATTTCCATTCAAAATTACATAAACCCTGAAAATTCAAAATTGGATATTATCAATCCCCCATCAAAAATCAAGAAGACAGGTGCATTTAAGTGAAGCAAAATCTCTTACCATAACTAATTGACCCAAATTAACGAGTCTTTTGCAATAAAATCCAAAAATCCCTTATTTCTCTTCCTCTTTGTCACATTTCTCTCTATCTCCTAAACTCTCAACATCTCTCTATCTCTAAGGTTTGTTAATTTGATTTAGCTTCTTTGGTAGAAATTATCTAGTTCAAACTCTTTATTCTATCCAGTTTGAGAGAAATAAGAGAGGGGATGGAGAGGAAGAACAAAAGTCAAGCTTTCTTCCCTTTCGAAACTGTTGCCTGCCATTTATAAAAAGAGAGGGGAAATTTTCCTTTTATTTACAATCATTCCACTCCTTTAATATCTCATATGTTATTTCTATCAAATCTTTGATCTTTGGTAATTTTTACATACAAATTTATTTTTTATTTTATCTGAGGTTTTAGGCTAGTCATTATTAGAAATTTAACAAATATAAATGGAATTACTAGCATAACCAAAAGATTAATGTCTTCTCCCAAGTGCAAGAGTGTCGAAGTAATAAATAACTTGGAAAGACCGGGGTCGAACCACAAAAAGGTTAATTGTATAATTTATAAATAACAACAACAACAACAACAATAGTAGAAGAAGAAGAAGCAAAAGTTGATGAGAACTTTGAAATGGAAGATTAATGTGAGGATTAAACAATGATAACAACAAATATCAAGGTTAGAAGATCCACTAATGGTATTTCAAACAAGTATAGTATAAACTCTTATTATTGAATTGGAAACCACACACAAAGAAGGTTCTAATCAGATTTTAAATAATGCTAATATTTGTAAATATTATCAGGTATTCATGATTATAACTTATGTTAACAACAAATCAAGTTTCTTTTATAGCACAAGTATCGCTTATACCATACAATTGGGCTATGAAAGTGTCAAGTATTTGTTGTACTAAGTGTTATATAACATAAATCTAGATTAACCATTTAACAAGCAAAATATTAAGAGTGAACAAGATAACAAATGCAAAATATGTTAGTATCAAACATTAAAATCCATGTTGAGTTTACACTATACTTATTCTTATACTATTAGTACAACCTTTTCACTTTGACATAATAAACTTAGCTAAACATAATAAAAGAGAGAAACATAAATAAATAAGATAAAAACATAAATAAAATAAAAATTAACTAAGTAAACGAAAAGAAATGAAAGGCATAAACAAGATATTAATAAAAGAAAAAATTAAGCATTACAAAAATACAAAGAGAGAAAGCAAGATCATGATATTGATCTGGAAACCAAGATGCCTAAATGCATAACAAATGTCTTCTTTTATAGGTCAAGATTTTTAACTATTGATTTGATAACTAATTGTTGAGTGGGTGGCTACATCTTGAATTGGTGACAATCCTTATCTTCTTGTCTGAATAAAACATCATTGATAACGTCAGAATTTGAATTAGATGTCCACATAAACATTTTAGAAAATTGTCTCAGCTTTCTAGAAAAAAATTGAGGCCATTTGGACTTCTAAAACTTGAGATATGGGCTAAACACTAAACAGTGTCTGGGCTGCAGAATATATTCGGACTTTTACGTTTTTGCTAAGATTTGAACTTCCAAACAGTAGAATTGAGTCTTAACTTTTGTATGAAAGATTTAGGCCTATGTCTTAGCTTTTCATCCATATAAAGCAAACCTAAATCTGAGATCAACAGCTCCAGATATGACCTAATTACCAAACAGTGTTCTCGTTTGGACCTCTCTTTGTCCTTTCAATTTCAATACTTCAACTCATATATTAATCTTTTTATTTATGCGATAGGCCTGAATTTAGGATAAATATTTACCATAAATTAAAGGTATCTTATGGTATTAGACTTGTTATTATAAAACATGCTTAGTTAAGGAGTTATTGATACTTCAAGTGCAAAATGATGATATAAAATATTAATAAAAATACACTTTTAGTACTAATCACACCCCCCAACCAGCTTATTACTAGTCCCTAGTAATCAAAGCGTTAAAATAGAATTGATAAAAATACACTTTTAAGTACTAATCAATTACCAACAAGTTTTTTGTTGGTATTTTGTAGTGAAATTTATCAATAAAATTTTTTCCATCGTTAACTTTGTCAGTATATACTGACAGAAATAATCCATTGGTATATACCGACACTACAACATTTAATAGTTTTACCAACGGATATTATCCATCGATGTAAGATTGCTAGTCCGTTAGTAAAAATTTTACCAACTAAATCACCTATGGACTATATTTTTTGGCATACTACATTTGTCAGCATAATGTTCATTGGTAATTCCATGTTCTGTTGCTAATTCTGTTAGTAGAAAAAAAATTGATGGTTTTACAAACAAAAAATATGGGCAAAATAATCCACTGGAAATATACCAATGGATTCATTTCGTATGTCTTGAAAACCAATAAAATTACTGTGAAATAACAACGTCAGTGATTGTGACATATATAGTAAATATTTTGCAACTCTGGGTGAAATACTAACGGACTCATTTTGTCTGTAGAGATGTCGATGATTGTGGCATATATAGTAAATATTTTGGAACTCTCTATAAAAAAATGGACGAATTAATCATGTAGAAATATAATTTAAAAATATTTTTCAAATAAAATTACGTAGAATGAATAATATAAAATTGTATAGAATAATAGTAAAAAAATAATAAAGCAAATAAAATTGTATAAAACATTAAAAATGTAAAGATAAATTTAAATAATATTCATCAAAAAATTGATTATAATTTTTAAAATGTTTTAAAAAAAATTGAACTAGAACAATGGTGAAGCTTGAGGAGGAAGAGGAGGTTAGGCGTTCCCAAGACCATATAGCAAAAAAAAAGGTGCACACATACCACCCATATGTCATCGTATGTCCATAACGTGTTGGCAAAATTATTCATAATCCACCAATAGTTGTTCATATTATTGTTTCAAGGCCACGATCTCCTCAAACTAGGTGCTCGATATTGATTGGGAGCTCCCAACGATTAAGACATTATGAACCACTCGTAAGTTATCGGCCATAATGTTGGAGAGTCTGCACACCTAATTTTTTTTAGGTCCACCAGACGATCCTGCCTCTATCAACAAATTTAGATCAAAATTTAGGTAGGTCAAAAGATCGTTACCATATCTCTTCCTCAACCAGCTATTATATGTCTCCTAAAAATTAAAAAAAAATCATCATATTCAATTCAATAAAATAATAACTTACGAAATAAAATGGTTGAATGAACACACCACGAACAGTTGAGCGCGATTGTCAATGAACTGTTACACCCTATTTTTTCGGTCTTCACTCCGCACGTGCGTCTCCAAAAATAGCTCCACTAGGCTTGCCTCATGTCTAAGAGACGTAGCCTGTAAAAAAAATGTTGCAAATTAATTATAATTATAATAATAATATATTTCATCGTTATTGAATCTTCTTGATGGACACCTAAGAACAAGTCACCGTCGCTCCTTGAAGAATTAGCTACAACCATATGTTAATGAGGTGCTGTTGATTTCATTCTACACATCTGAACAAATTGAACGAATAATTACATAATCAAATTTGATTATTTAAAAAAAATTCAGTAGTTCCTCCCCTATACTACAGACTATCCAAATTTTTCAAACCTGCAAATATTGACAATATATATGCCACAAACCAATTGATTTTATTTTATTTATACCCAAAATTTCATATTTTTCAATTTCATCTCATTTTCAAAATGATAATAAAATGTTTCTAACTATAAAATAAAGAAAAAAATCATATATATAACCTAACATCTATTCAAATTTAACAATAAAATAAAGAAAAAAATAAAATTTAATTCTATATATTCACCTAACATATATATAAATTCATCAATAATAGTTATATTTCATGGTAACATCAAACACTCTATTATGGAATAACATAATAAAATTGAGATAAAACAATTAAATTTAATCTTATATATTCAATTAACATTTACAAGGCAAATTCAACAATAATAGTTAAAATTCAACAAAATATTCAATTGTTATGGCAATACAAACAAAAAAATAGAATAAAAAATTAAAAACAAAAACTATAGACTTTAGAAATGAAAAAAGCTTGATAGTGTGTTTATTTCTAGACTTTATCTACATCCAATATTAAAAAACAAAATGCAAAACAAAAATATATTGTTAATAAAACAAAGAAAAGACAAAAAAAAAGATAAAATTAACTATTACTTGTTGAAGATGAAGATACAACTATAGAGATAGGTTACAAGAAAAAAACAAGATGTTTTGAAATGAAAGAGAGGAAAAAAATCAACAGAAAGGGCTCTCGATGTGAGTTATACTGCAATTTTTTCAACAGACTTACCGATGGAATATCAAATAATATCGTTTTTAATTATTCCATCGATGATTCTGTCGGTGTATTATCTTTAAAATTTTGAATTTCACACTAAAATTTTTAAATAACCCTCCAGATTTTTCGCAGTCTGTTGATGATATTAAATAAGTACACGTGGTCAAAGATGGGTTAAGTACCCACTCTTTGGAATTCGCGATCTGTTGATAAGACTGTCGGTGCTTTAGAGGGCTTCACTGACACAGGAGGTGAACAATTACCATCCTCTTGAACATACTAACAGACATATTTTGTTTGTAGATACGTTAGTAATTGTGACATATGCAGTAAATATTTTACAACTCTCACTAAAATGTTGATAAACTTAGTCTGTTTGTGGATCCGTCGATGAATGTGGCATATCCAATAAATATTTTTCAACTTTCTGTGAAATATGGATAGACTTAGTCCGTCTATAGATCTATTAGTTATTATGGCATATGCAGTAAAAATACTGACAGACTCATTCCGTCTGTAGATCTATCGGTGATGTGCACAATACGTGACAAATTGTGTTTGTATTGCCTATTTATCCTCCCTACAAACACTTAAATTGCAAATTGCCCACACAACACAATAATAATAGTGAAAAATTATAAAATAAATATTTTATGGTACAAAATTTCATCCATAAATTACATTATTAAATATTCTTTACGCTTTCATGTTTTGATAGTTAGTTAGAATTTTCTTCTTCTTCGTCAATTGAATTGTCATTAGCTTCATCACAATCTTCGATGTGGATATCATCATCATCATCTTTATTGACATGTGCTTGTCTGCTAGAGCTCAAAACAACATTCACCTCCTCTGCGTCAACATTAACAAGACTATCATTGAAAATATAAAAATTTGAATTTTCTTGAAAGTCAATCGAAGGAGCAACTCGATATAGTTTAACCAACTCATTAACTTGAAAGAATTCATCTCGCATATTTGTGTCTTCGTTCTCATCCTAAAAAACTTCGACATGACCCCTAGGTTTTGTTTTTAAAATGGATACCCTATCAACTCTTGATCGGTTCTTTTTAAAGCAAGGGGTGTATATGTAATAAACTTGTTGGCATTGCTTTGCAAAAACAAAGCCATTGTTTACATTGTGGAGTCTAGCTTTTGAGTTGATTTCCACCAGACCATAGTGAGGATCTACTCTGATTTCTTTGTCAATGGTGTCATACCAATAGTTTTTTGGATAAAAACACTTCATTATACTTGTTATAATATTGCAATTCAATGACCTCTTCTAATTTACCCTAATAGTCAACTTCAAACTCATTACAAGTCGATCCCTTAACAAAAACAGCAATATTATATGTCTTTCTTCCATGCTTGTATTTTTTAGTATGAAACACATATCCATTAACAAAATACTCGTGGTAGCACTTAACATTTCTTTCAAGACCTTGGCTTAGTAAAGACAATGAAATAGCAACACTCCTTCCCATTTGATAAATCTTGTATATCAAGTACAACAATAAATAATAAACAAGAATTCTATAATGAAATACAATAACTTACAAGAGATAATGAGTTTGTGATAATACTTACATGTGTTTTAAACCATGTGGTAAATTGTTCATCTTATAATCAAAAGATTTCGGACTCGGTCAGTTGTGAGTTATTGAACAATAAATATTATTAATGTTCCTACAAGGTTTTCAAAATTATATGAGTTTATGATATTACAATATATAAATAATATATTTTTAACAAAGTTTAAGTAGTACATATACTTACTAAATAAAACTCAACCCATCATAATTAAATAGAATATAATTATGTGCTTTTCTAAACTCTATCTCAAACAAATATCTTCCCCTTAAGCATTTTTAGGTATGGGTCATCTAGAATTGGAGAATATTGACAAGTTTCTACTAAAAGGCACTTCACCACCATCATGTTGTGGAATTTGGTTGATTCTTATTCTCAAATGAGTTTGAAATAGTACGAGATAAATATTGAGATCTCCCTAACAATATAAATCTCTCATATCAAAGCCTCAACATGCGTCTGGTTCTTAACCTTTTTATAATATTGAACAAGTATCTGTATGGAATTAAATAAATATTTTAAATTAAGTAAAACAATAAAAATATTTTGTGGATTACATTATATCTATAATATCTAACCTCTCAAATGATAATAATTAATACTTAAAAGTGCATTTTTATCAAGGTTTTATATCATCATTTTGCACTTGAAGTATCAATAACTCCTTAACTAAAGCATGTTTTATAATAATATATCTAAAAATATAAGATACCTTTAATTTCATCATTTTGCACTTGAAGTATCAATAACTCCTTAACTAAAGCATATTGTCTAATAACAAGTATGATACCTTAAGGTACCTTTAATTTTTTGTAAATATTCATCTTAAATGTAGGTCTATCACATAAATAAAATGATTGATTGATGAGTTGAAGTATTGAAATTGAAAGGACACAGAAAGGGCTAAACTTAGAAAAGAGATGCTAGTGTAGTTCAAACTAGAACACTGTTTGGTAATTGGGTCATATCTAGAGTTGTAGATCTCAAATTTAGGTTTACTTTATATGGATGGAAAGCTAAGATATAGGCGCAAAACTTTCATGTAGAAGTTAAGACTCAATTCTGTTGTTTGAAAGTCTAAATCTTAGCAACAACATAAAAATCCGAATCTGTCCTACAACCCAAACATTGTTCAGTGTTCAACCTATATCTTGAGTTCTAGAAGTCCAATGACCTTAATTTTTTTTCTTAGAAAGTTAAGATAATTTTCTAAAACTTTCATGTGGAAGTCTAGTTCAGATTATGATGTTATCAATGATGTTTTATTTACACAAGAAGATAAGGATTGTCACCAAGTCAAGATGTGGTCAACCACTCATTAATTAGTCATCAAATCAATAGTTTCCAATTTTGGCCTATAAAAAGAAGGCATTTGTCATACATTTAAGTATCTTGGTTTCCAGATCAAGATCATGCTCTTGCTTTATCTTTTTGTATTTTTGTAATGCTTAAGTTTTGCTTTCTTTAATATCTTATTTATGCCTTTCATTTCCTTTCCTTTACTTAGTTAACTTTTTATCTTATTTATGTTCTTATCTTGTGTATTTATATTTCTCTCTTTCATTATGTTTAGTTAAGTTTATTATGTCAAGGTGAAAATGTTACACTAATGGTATAAGAATAAGTAGAGTGTAAACTTAACATTGACTTTAATGTTTGATACTAACATGTTTTGTTTTTGTTATCTTGTTCACTTTTAATACTTTGCTTAATATGGATTTATGTTGTATAGCACTTGGTATAACAAATACTTGGCACTTTCATAACCCAACCGTATCATATAACTGACACATGTGCTATGAAAGGAACTTGGTTTGTTATTAGCATAAGTTATAATCATGAATACCTGACAATATTTACAAGTATTAGCATTATTCACATAAGATAACTAATGTAAACATGTTAACAATTTATAATCTCATTGGAACCTCCTTTGTGTATGGTTTTCAATTGAATAATAAGAGTTTATACTATACTTGTTTGAAATACCATTACTTTATCATTGTTTAATCCTCATATTGATCTTCCATCTCAAAGTTCTCATCAACTTGTTCTTCTTCTGCTTCTTCTTCTATTGTTGTTCTTGTTGTTGTTGTTGTTGTTGTTGTTATTCTTGCTGTTGTGGTTGTATTGTTATTATTTATAATTTATATAATTAACCTCTATGTGGTTCGACCTCGATCTTGCCAGGTTATTTACTACTTCAACACTCTTATAAATGGAAGAAGACATTAATCTTTTGGTTGTGTCATTAAACATGTATTTCTATCTATAAAACCATTAGGTTTTTTTTTTTACCAATAGAATTAGCAATAGATGTTGGAATTTCCAATGGATACATTCCATCGGTGAAGTAGTCAGATAAATTTTCATCGATGGAGTGGTAATCTTATGCTGAAGGAAAAATTTTGTTGATAAAACTGTTAAATTTTATAGTGAAATCACTAAGGATTTCTACCACTAGATATAAAAAATTTCTTCTATATTTATTATTTTTCAATTGTGAATTATGCTACGTAACACCAGGTTTGCATAGATTTTAGAGATTGCATCGCAACATAAAACTATAGGATTGTTTAATAAAGACCAATATGGAAAGGAGGTAACAGAGTTAATTACTTTTTTTCTTTTTTCTTTTTTTAATGTTGGTGAAAAAAATATGATAATTGATCAATGTTGGTGTTATGATGGGTTTGTTTATGCAAATGGTCAAAATTGATAGAAATTTTAAAGAATATGAGAAGGAAAGGTTCGAGAAAAATAAGGAGAGAATGAATTTATTACCACTTGTTTGATTATTTTTTAGATTTTGAATATAAATGCCAATAAAGATTGATATTTTATATTGTTAATCAAGACGACCTTCAATTGCATAAGCTGGAGAACAAAAATGGAAAAGTAAAAAGGTTTTGAGTTGTTTTTTATTAATACCTATGAGAACAGAAGTGTAAAAAAAAAACAATTAAAATTATTTGAGATCATATGATTTAGCATGGTAAGCTATTTACTTTGTGAATTAAAAAATTTTTTATTGGTTGTATTTTATAGGGAAAAATATCTTTTATTTTGAAAAAAAAATGTTTTTAATTATTCTCTAACTCATCCCTCTTTCAATCATTATGAAAAGTTAATTAGTTTTATAATTATGAAGTGCTATGTATTTTAATTTGTTATGGACATTTTCAATCAATATCCTTAGTCTAACCCATTCCTCTTTTCATATGGGTTTTTTACTACTTTATTATTCTCTAACTAGATAAGTTAATTGGTGTTTTTTATCTTTTGTTTTGCAATTATAAAAATAATTAATTTTTCACAATGATTGTCATATAGCCTATATAAAAAAAGGTGTTTTTCCTCTCTTTTAAAAATTTCAGCCTTTTTTTCAACATGCTCTTTCATTATATCTTTTTGCTTAGGGTTTTTCTATTGATTTTAATAGTTATGTGTTTTTCCTGGTTTTATCTCTATTATATGCACTCCTTTAATATGATGGACATATGCTTCTTTTGTTTCTGTAAATTATTGTTATTATAGATTGCTACTCTTTTGTTTCAAATCAAATAGTCAATTGAGACCTAAAAAACAAATTACATAGACTAGTTTGTGCTTTTAACCTTTTTTTTTGGATTATTGAGTAATATTTTTGTTTTTTTAGACATAAAATTCTTGATAATTTAGGTATAGACTATCTTTTTGGCCAATGCAATTTTTGAATTGGCCATTTGGAAAACAAACTAGACTTTGAAAAGGGATTTCATGATTTATATTGGTTTTCTCTATCCTTCTATCAATTTATTTATCATAATTTTTTAATTGATATTGGTTGATGACACGACTAAAAGGTTGATGTCTTCTCCCAAGTGCAGGAGTGTCGAAGTAATAAATAACCCGGCAAGACCAGGGTCGAACCA
>NW_011500522.1:88903-92328 GCF_000495115.2 Populus euphratica
TATCTTGTATTATTAGATATATTATTATAAAATATGCTTTGGTTAAGGAGTTATTGATACTTCAAGTGCAAAATGATGATATAAAACCATGATAAAAATGCACTTTTAAGTACTAATCAGTTGATCATATATTAGATCATTTTAGATGCCAACAATAACACTACTAGATTTAATAGTTTCACCAACAAAATATTTTGTCAGTATTTACTCTACCTTTCCATTGGTGAGTATTTTACCAACTGATTCACGGTCAAAAATCATCTATCGAAAAACCATTCATCAATAATTTATTTTTTGTTAGCATGTTTATTAGTAAAAAAAATCGATGGTTTTGCAAACAGACAATGCGCGTCAAAAAAAATATTACCCGTTGGAATATACTGACAGAATTATTCCATCGATGATTGCTAGTGGCATTTGGAGTAATTTTATTCCAACCCTCTGTAAAATATAGATAGAATAATTTTGTTAGTGATGTAATAGTTGAAATGGCACATGCAGTAATATTTTTACAACTCTCTAGAGTATACGATGGATTGTGTTCATCGGTAACTCCATCCATAATAATTAAAAAACAACATTTGATCATTTATGGGACTATAGGGCCAAAAAAGGGGTGCTCATGTACCAATTATCTATGATCTAATATCCTTGATCATTTGATTAAGTTCTTCATGTTTCGTAAAGAGTCATTTATATTTTTCATTTAAATCAGTCATATATTCTTGTACTCCTTACTATAACAAGGTTGCGAACTTCGGAGACTAGGTGCTCGGTATTGATTGCAAGCTCCTAATGGTTGAAGCACCACAGGTCATCTGCAAGTTATTGACAGTAGTGTTGGAAAGTCTATACACCTGATTTCTATTAGGTTCACTAGACGATCCTGCCTCCATCCAAAAACCCAAGTTGAAATTTGAATGGGTCGAAAGATTGTTCTCGTATCTCTTCTTTAACTAATTGTTATATGTCTCCTTTAAATAAAAGATGAAATCATCAAATTTAGTTTAAAAAAATAATAACTTACAAAAGAAAAATGGTTGAATGAGTGTACCACAAAGTGTTGTGCGCACGAACTATTGCACCCTTTTTTAGCAGTCCTCTCTACGCACATGCCTTTCCATAAAAAGCTAAATTCACCTTGGCTCATGTCTAAGAGTTGTAGACTATAAGAAAAAAAATATTGTCAGTTAAATATATTTATAAATAACAAAAAATTAATTAAAGATAGATGTGATTAAAATTAATCGTACCATTCACTTCACATGAAAAAAGAACAGAATGGAGTCGTCAATGTGCGTGGTAACTGAACCATGAATTTCTCGGCTCCGGTTCCCTACCCTGGACTGTGAGCATCGTATGAAATGTTCCGACATCAAGTGATGAATATATTCTGCCCAAATTTTCTCCAGGATGTATGGTGGCCAGAAATCATTTCAAACTGCCACATCATTTGAGCCTGGTACAAAGTTTTCTCTAGCATATTTTTTATATTTGTTTTGCATCTCAAACTAAAAATCACGCAACTTATATGATACAAACGTATTTTATATTAGATAATGACAAATAACATTTTAATATTTAAAATTATAAAAAAATATCGTATTATTTTTTATGTTATCTAATTGCAACGTGATTCTCCCAAACCTTCCTCGCAACGTTATCATTAGCTCTATCTCACTTAATTTAGCTTTGCATTAAAAATCTATAAAAAATAAATCAATAATTTCAATAAAGTAAAGGAATTAACATTAATGATAGTATAATTTTTAAGTTAACATTAACCTTAAAATCTTGTAAACCATGCATCGACATGTGGTTTCCAATCAGGATGTTTGGAAATCTAGCTCCATTGAAATAATAAAATTTTCATTGATAATTTAAATGCCGATGTTATCACTCAAGTAACCTCATTATTTGTTAACCTAAAAATTGATAAATTGAATGAAATATTATTTGTTCATAAATTGTTAAACATAAACCAACTCAAAGCAGAACAAACTTATATTAAAAGGTCATCCTTTCAATATGCCTCATACTAGCGGGTGAATGGATCCTGCTATGAAGGGACACCTCCTCTACATTGCAGAACTGCATTTGAAGAGGTAGCTTTGTGAGTTAGCGCACATGCTTCAAGTTTTTTAAGGAAGAATGAGATGAGGGTCGAGGGCTAAGTTATATATTAAATATTACCGATGGATTTACTGGTAAAATTATTTTGTTTGTCAATTCGTTAGCAATTTGTAGCTTGTTTGAATCCAATTAAAATTTCATCAATAACAGCATCCGTAAAAACTTACATGTCATTATATTATTTGGTTTTTTTTAATTCCTTCAATTCAGATTGAGATTCCCTTAATATATACCGATGAAATATTTCCATTAGTTAACACCGACGGAGTTAACGATGGAAAAAAGTTGGTTGGTAAAGATCAACGCAAAATACGATAAAAAAATCCATCTATGTTTTCATTTGTGTTCATAGATTTTCTAGTAGTGTAAGTGAGGTTACGTGTGGTATACGTGATGGGTTATTTTTTATTTTTTATGATATGTTTTATTGCCTTTTATTATATTTGTTTTTTCTTTGCATTATTTGTTTTGATATTAAGTTATATTATTAGGGTTAGGTTTCTTGAAATTATTATACTTAGAGAAAATGATAATTTCAAATATTTTTTAGAGTTCCAAGGATCTTGATAAACAATCTAAAGTTGTTTAGGGTTGGAGAGAAGATTATTTGAAAATCAGATCTTTTTTTGCTGAGGTTTGATTAACTTCTTCAAGGCAGGGTTATCACAAACTACAAACTATCTAAGTGTCCATCCTCTAACAATTATTTACATAAATCACAAGTAAGAAATCTTATAAAACTCTTTTAGAAGAGATGTGTCATTATTCCTTTGAATGTAGCCTTTTCTTTTTATATTTTCAAATGTTTTATGTTCTATAACATATGTTGTACAACTCACTTTCATTCAAAATATAAGGCATAACATTCTATTTATAAGGAAAGCCTACAATTTATAAGAAAAGTCGAATAACCCTATAAATGGTAAAATATCAATTTACCCCTACAATAATATCATATATTTTATTTAAGGATGATTTTAAAAAGTTGTTCAATCAAGTCGCTAAGTGCTTCAATGTCTCCATGCATAGAGGAAGAGCACAAACATATGGCTCAAATTTCGTATGCACTTGATTTTTTTAAATTTAGAATTATAATCCTTATATTAATTACAATCAAGTCACACTTAATTATTCATCCTAATTTAATTTATAACCAATGATTCTTAATTAAGATATGTGATCCATTAGGTTCCTAATGAGTTAGCCCAAATATAAATCACAATTCCAAATAAAATAGAATAAAATAATTTAATTTATTATCAATTTAATAAATTGATATATATATATATATA
>NW_011500522.1:92677-92962 GCF_000495115.2 Populus euphratica
GATTTTCTATGTATCACTCAAATACCTTTATATAGTTTATGTAATACTCAATATCTACTTTTTTGTTATTTTTTATTACAATATGCAGTCAGGATTAAAGCATAACATTTTCTATATAAGATAACTTGGTAATCTCAAGTTTAAGAATCATTTACAGAACTGTCATGTAAGTTTTTTTATAAACATATATGATTTTTTTATATTGAATTTTCATGTGAATCAGTTCAATATACATGTCATTCAACATGAATATATATATATATATATATATATATATATATATAT
>NW_011500522.1:93268-104355 GCF_000495115.2 Populus euphratica
GCAGATAATCCAGCTGACATGCTCACAAAATGTGTCTTAGGGATCAAGTTCCAACATTGTTTGGACTTGGTCAATATCTCTCGATGTTGAGCACCTTCAGGGTGCAGCACCATTGTTTGATTGATCACGAGGATTGAATGGAAAAATCTTGCCAAGGTGGAGATTTGTAGCAAATTGTCAACATTTTTCTCATCTACCATCAACTACCCTCTCCTTTAACAACCACCATCAACCACTTCTAACCACCATTCAACCACTATCAACCACCATCAACCACCCTCAACCAAGCTACCAAGGCTCTCCTATAAATAAAGATAAAGAGAGAGCAATGTAATGTAAGAGTAGTGTAAGTGGTGAGAGCAAAAGGGGTGAAAGTGTGGTGAGTGCAACTATAAGAGTGAGAAAGTGTAGATTTGAGAGAAACACCGAGTGTAAGAGTGAAACACTGGGTTTTGAGGATTGTACTGGGTTGAGTTGAGTGTTTGTATCATTCCTCCAATAATATACAATCTGCTGCCTTCGTGGACGTACCCGGTTTTGAAGAACCACATAAATCTGTTTGTTTGTGTTTTTATTTGTGTTTGCTTTCAGTTCAGTATGCGCAACATATTTTAACTAAATTATTTTCTAAGTCGAAAATATTGTTGTCTTTCATAAGATAAGTAGTCTAGAAATGACAGTCAAGGAATAAACGCAACTCCTACAGCACTAGTCATGCACTAGTCATAGAAAAACGTTTGTCGACAAACTTATTAGTTGTGATCTTTTGTATTTTTTACATACACATAGGAATGAATCGACAAACTCAAAGGTGTGAGAGCATTAGTTTACACATCTACCCGACTTAACAAGGAAAGGACAATAGACCTAACACAAGTGAGAACAAAACAACTCCCCGACTTAACAAGAATGAATCGTAAACCGCTGCTTCAAACCATTAACACCTAAATCAGAAAGTATAAAAACTGACTAGCACAAAAGCACGTTCAACAAAGCAGCTTGGGTCAAGGGTCAAGGGTCAAGGCGCAAGGCTCAAGGCTCAAGGTTCAAGGCTCAAAGAAAAACAGTTCAGTCACAATTTTAAGCTGGGAAGAAGTGTTACGTAGAAGAATTCTAGCAAGCATTTTACATCAACGAATTGGTCAAGATGTGATGAATAACAAGCTGTCGCGTCATATGCAGAATTCTAGCTTTTAGAGCTATAAATCTAGGTTGAGTCAAGATTCTAACGTCTAGATTCCAACTTCAAGAACCGCTCAGTACAATGATATGCTCCAGATTGACGCGTATAGACTACGAACGGTCAGGACAATATATATAATTTCCTTCTGACATGAAAAAAAAAAGAGTTAATATAGAAAACAAAAATTAAATTTGTGATAATTAAGAACAAAGAATAAAACAATGGGATCTGGCTGGTTAGCTAAAAAAAACAAAGAATAAATTAAGAAAATCATGTGGTAGGAAATGGAGGTACATTTGGTGATATCAAAATATAAGCCGCCTTGAAGGGTTCAAAGTCTTTGTAGCGTAGCCACCCTTCGGACGGTGAATCCAAGCTGCGAGGAAACTCTAATGCCCTTTCCTACCTTACCAAATTCCTGACAAAGTCAATCATTAATTACCCTGTTAAATTAATGATTAATTTCTTCTTCATGTTTATTACTGGTCCTTAACTAACTCTCCGTGGAATACTAGCTGCTTCTTCGAATACGAAAGTCAATTTTTTGAATGCATACCTAGTTTCTTATTGATTGAGCGACTTTGACGAGCAGGAACTCTGAAAATTATACACCTTAATATGGAGTAAAAATATTACAGGTATGCAAAGATGCAGCGGATCACTGAATTGGAATAGTATAAATACTTTCTTAGACTCCAATCCAAGAAAAAAGAGTAGAAAAACCTTGCAGTTGACCGAATAATTAAAAAAAATAAAAATAAAAATATTGGCATATACAGAGTTAAGAGAGCATCAGTTCTAGTTCCCCAATATTCCTCAACAAATGAAATGGCTACTGTTCATTTTGAGCTCTCGTTAATGGCCGTAGCGTTATTGCTAACACCAAGTAGTAGTATAGCAGCTGATCGAAGCAGCGGGACAAAGGGCAACCAGCATGTTAATGGCGTTGTTGGTGCCATAGTCGACACAAGCTCCCGTATTGGTAAAGAAGAAATAGTAGCAATGGAAATCGCAAAGGAGGATCTGTATCGTTACTCCAATCAAACTTTGATTCTGCACGTAAAAGACACTGATCAAAGGAAACCCATCCGAGCAGCACTTGCAGGTACGTTTGTGCTGTCATTGTATCTCCTTTATCTTAAACAGAAACCAAGCCTGCGAAACACATCTATGCTTGCAAATTATAAATCATGCCTGCCTCCTTATCACAACAATAGAAAAGAAAAAAAAATCATTTTTTGTCAAATTTTCATACTTAATTAGCTATAGCTGATGAGGGTTTAGGACTTAGAGCCGCCGGCCGGTTAATGGGAGCATAGATATACAATTATTAGCGTAAGCAAATTCCCTACCATACAATCCATCGTCATGAACCTCCTAAACAACTTGATTAAGTGAATAAATTAAAGGGTGAAAAGGAGCAGGAAGTCCAAATCCCAACCAACTCTCATCAAAGTGTAAGCAATCTCTTTTCTAATCTCCATAGTCGAATGCATCACTTTACAGGCTGATTAATGTTCCATGTGTTGCCTCCTAAGTGGTATAAAAGTTCTTCAAAATAATTGCTTCCAATGTGTAACTGTCACCAATAAAAATAAACATGTTACCATCATTGATCAACCCCAGACTTCGAGTCATAGTAAACATTTTCTCAAAAATAAAAATCGTAGAGAATTGCTTGCTACCTGTCCAAGAAAAAAAAAAAAAAAATTTCCCTTCCTTTCATCTCATTGAGAAACTTGTGAGCTACACAATGGAAATAGCCATCTCTCCTAGAAAGTTATCGGATACACAAACATTAAATCTTGCCGGTGTAAAAATAATTAAGTCAGCATACCTAAGAAGTCAAGAATTTGAACTCTATGCATTTACAGGTATGGATCTCATCAACACACAAGTACAGGCTATTCTAGGACCGCAAACATGGGAAGAGGTGTCATTGATTGCTGATATCTGCACCAAAAACCAAATTCCCATTTTTTCTTTTGCGGACACAACTCCAGAATGGACAACAGAGAAGTGGCCCTTTCTACTCGGTGCTTCACACGACAATTTTGCACAAATGAAAGCCATAGCTGCTATTGTACAATCTTGGGATTGGCATCAGGTAACTGTAATACACGAAGATGTAGGTTCTTGGACGAATGGAGTCATGCCATATCTCCATGATTCCTTAAGAAAAATAGGTGCAGAAGTTAGCCAATTCGTAGGCCTCTCGTCTTTTGCTTCTTCCGATTCATTATCCAGAGAGCTTATAAATCTTAAAAGAGAGCAGTGTAGAGTCTTTGTTGTTCATATGTCATTACCATTGGCCGTGCGTCTATTTGAGATGGCGAAGAAATTGAAAATGATGGAGAAAGACTATGTTTGGATCACTACACATCACATTACAAGCCTTGTTCACTCCATCAACGCCTCTATCATCTCCTCAATGCAAGGAATTGTAGGAGTCAAGAGCTACTTCTCGGAAACAGGAACACGTTTTCAGGATTTTAGTTCAAGATTTCGTAAAAGGTTTAGAAGAGAAAATCCTGAAGATGAAAACAATGAGCCTGGGGTTTATGCAGTGCAGGCCTATGATGCTATCTGGACAATAGCTCGAGCATTGAAAGGAAGTATAAGGAGGAATCAAGAATTATTGGAAAAGGTTTTGCAAACTGACTTTCCAGGCCTGTCAGGAAAAGTTCAATTCAGCAATCACAAAATGGCTCCAACACAGATGTTTCAGATCATCAATGTGGTGGGAAAGAGTTATAGGGAACTCGGGTTTTGGTCAAGTGGATTAGGTTTCTCAGAGACCATTGGTAAACATGCTACCTACAGCCCTCTTATGAATGATTTGGAGCAAGTGCTTTGGCCAGGGGGGCCTAGATATACTCCTAGAGGATGGACCGAACTTACAAGAGAGAAGCCACTGTTGGTTGGTGTGCCTGCAAAATCAGGTTACAAAGAGTACGTGAAAGTGGAATATGATCGATCAGGGAAAGCAGCTTCTTTCGATGGCCTTGCAATTGAGATCTTCAATGCCACGGTACGACGCTTGCCATTCTATTTGCCATATGAGTTCGTCGCCTTCGATGACATCTCTTACGATAAGCTAGTGGGCCAAATTGGTAAGGTACGAATTTGCTCTTTCATAAAGCACTTTACACCATTGACATCACAGCTTAGCTCAAGAAAAGATAAGTAGCCTCACAAGCATAGCCTATTGTCCTTACTTTTGGTCAACGTAATGAAGAATAAATTTGTAATCATCATAAAGGTCAATTATATTATAATAAAATGTAATGGAAGTAAAATCACAAACCATTTCTTGTAGTTAACGTTACTCTGCACACTAACGCTTGGTCCATGTTATCAGGAATTTGATGCCGTGGTCGGTGATGTGGCAATAGTGGCTAGCAGATACTCGCATGTGGAGTTCTCACATCCCTTCTCGGAAACTGGATTGATGCTGGTCGTCCCTGCTCGATCAAGCAATAAAGCATGGTCATTTATCAAACCCTTTACAAAATCCATGTGGGCTTCAATAACCGTCATAACTATATACAATGGTTTCGTTGTTTGGCTAATTGAGCGACATGCTCATCCTGAATTAAGAGGCTCCATTCTCCATCAAATAGGAGTCATGCTTTGGTTATCTTTCAACACTCTTTTCTCTTTACAAGGTAAAATTTTCTTTTGTTTAATTCCCGTACACTTTTAGATCATGAACTGTTATTTATATTGGATACAATTATAACAAAACATTTGGGATGAAAGTAGCTATGTAGAATAATTTATTTGTGCATATATGTATATGTATAGGTGGAAAACTGCATAGCAATTTGTCAAGGATGTCAGTGGTGGTATGGTTGTTTGTTGCGCTAGTTGTCATACAGACATATACAGCCAACCTCACCAGCATGTTGACTGTCCAGAGGCTTGAACCCACCGTAACCAGTGTTGAGGAGCTGCTGAAAAGCAATGCAGTCGTTGGATACTGTTCAGGTTCATACTTGGAAAAATATCTGGTAGAAGTTTTACGCTTTCCTCGCAACAATGTTAAACATTATGGCTCAGCAGAAGAATATGCTCAAGCCTTCAATAAGAAAGAAATTGCCGCTGCCTTTATTGGAACTCCTTTGGCCAAAATATTCCTTGCAAAATTTTGCAAGAAATTTATTGCAGCTGGGCCAACATTCAACATTGGAGGGTTTGGATTTGTACGTAGTACATTTATCTCCTCCTAGCTCATTTTTCCTTGCTTTCCTAAACAATAATTTTGCAACTTCAGTTGTTTCAGAAGAAAGGGACCAAACCAAACTAGCTAACTTGAGTTAGATTGATGCGAAAAAGACTTAAATTTGCGTGGCTTGTTCTCTGCAGGCATTTCCTCGGGGATCTCCATTGCTTGCAAGTATTAATGAAGCTCTACTGAAGGTATCTGAAAATGGAACGCTAGTACAACTGGAGAACAACTTTATTGGCGTACTTAAAAAATGCCAGGACAAGGAAGAAGAAAATCCTAGTCTTAGCCCCAATGGGTTCCGGGCACTCTTCATAATTACTGTAGGCACATCAACAATTGCTCTAGTAATTTACATTTTTTGTATAGCTAGTTCTTTTTCCGGACTTACAACCATTAGGAGCCTTATGTTCATTATCATCAAACATTGGTGCTACCAAAGCAAGAGATTCAGCAGAAGAGTAAGCAATGTTGAAAGCCTTGGAAATTCTTCTCCACAGCATGCACCATACCAGCTCTCTCAAGTTTAAGATCGGGAAATCGGTTACATTTTTTCATTTACATCATGATGTTGTCTGTAACTTCTTCTCTTCCCCTTTTTTTTTCTTGCAATCTTGCAATTTTGTACAAAAGCTAAATCAGTAATTATTAATGACCATGTAGATAATCCTGGGTTTATCTTTTCCCATACAAGAGCTAGCTGTCATTGTAATGAAGGCACTTACTGTAATTTCTTTCATGCACAACGTTTTTTCTTGTAAGGATTTCTTTCCCCTCTATTTCTTTTTGTTCATATCATTCAAAATAAAACAAGGTGAATTCTAGTCATTCAAAATAAAGCCTGTGATCAAACATTTTTCACCTGAAGTGTAAAGAATTAAGAGAAGGCGAGAATTATATAGGGACTCAGGATTATGTATTCCAAGTTTTAATAGACCTCCTAATGAAGTGGAGGGGGGTGAACCTGGCCTGCAGCAATGTGCTGGAGAGGTTGCTGGTTAACGCTGATTCTTATTGGCATTCACTGTTCCTTTGCGTAATCTGAAGTTCGACTGTTTATTAATTATTAATTAAAAGAAACTAAAGCGCGGGAGGAACTTCAATTATTTTACTTCCTTTCATGTTTCACTGTAAATTGAAGCAATAATTTATTTTATTTTTTCACACCTAAATAACTGGCCTCTGCAATTACTTTTTTGGCAAATGATGACCAATTATTATCAAGACCTTTTAGTTGTGTTTTAAAAGTTTTTTTAAAAAAAATTCTTTTTTTTTAATTAGGATTTTTTTTAATGTTTTTAAATTATTTTAATATGTTAATGTCAGCAATAATTTTAAAAAATAATAATAAAATATTATTTCGATGTATTTCTGAATAAAGAATATTTTAAAAAATAATTACAAATATACTCGTAAACACCCTCTAAATCTTTAGCAAATGACAAGATTAAAAGACAGAATCAAAGTGAAAAAGACAAAATAATATACGATTGTTTCAAATTGATGCAGAAAGTTAACGTTGGTCCATGTATTTTTGAAATGATAAATTTTTTTGTCTTTTTAGGTTTTTTTAAAAAATGATCTAAAACTTCATTTTATTATTTTTTTAGTCCTTGATTTGAGGAGATGAAAGAGAAAGTCATCAATTTTGATGGTAAAGATAAAATATAACAATTGACACTAATTTCAGCCACAAAATAAATTGATTTTCATGTCAAATAATTAAAAAGAATTCCATCAGGATAATCTTTGGCCTTTTTTCAGCCACAAAATAAATTGATTTTCATGTCAAATAATTAAAAAGAATTCCATTAGGATAATCTTTGGCCTTTTTCATTACTTGAGAGGGTAGATATGAGGCACGGATGTTTTTTGAACTCATGTTGATTTTGGATTTTTGGACCAATCTTAGGTCGTTTAACACTATAAATATGTTTATTAATGTCTCTAAAGTATTTTCTAGAATATCATTTAGTTAATATTTCATAATAGAAAAATGCAAGTATATAACACAAGACAAAAAAAGAGATTGTGAGAAAATTGTATTTGATAATAAAGTACAAAAAAAAGTGACTATCATCGTATTGTCTTTGGTTGACAGTGGACAAATAAGAATAAAATATTAAATAAAATCTATTTTATCCTTAACATGTATTATTGTCAAACATATAAATTAAAAAAATTAATTTTTTTTTACTTTAGTTGACATTGAGTTTTGAAATTAAGAATAATATAATATCCTTAGTTATAGAACCCGGATTTGCCTAGCAAGTTGCCCTGGAACTTGACAACTCAAGGTCTTGACTACTCTAGATTTAAGAGAAATAGAGGAAATATTCACCTAACCTAATCTAACCTAGTCAAGAATTTGAGTCAATCCATAACTTGGTCAAAACTTGAGTAAAAAACCTATTAATTTTTTTGAAAAAACAAATTATGAAAACTACATCATTCTAATCCTTATAGAAAAAAATTATAATTGACCCATGTCAACTCAAATTGACATACCTAACTTGCAACTTGGGCCTTATCTCGGGTCAATACCTGGGTCATGTTTTAAAATTATAATAATTATTATTTTTATTCTTATATTTCATAGTTAAAAAAAGTTTGGAATTTTTTATTGGGATACTTTAGGGATAAAATATAGTAAATATTATCTCTAGAGACATCCTTTTTATACATCTTATTTTAAAAATATAGAAATTCACTCCAAAGCTGTCCCAATGACAAATTATTTTTATGTCTCTTTTTCTTTGTAATTAGTACTTAAAAGTGCATTTTTATCAAGATTTTATATCATCATTTTGAAGTGCAATAACTCCTTAACTAAAGTATATTTTATAATAACATATCTAATAAATATAAGATACCTTGAATTTATGTTAAATATTCATCTTAAATACAAGCCCATCATATAAATAAAATGATTGATTGATAAATTCAACTATTAAAATTGAGGAAAAAAAAAAAGAGGGCTAAATTTAGAAAAGATATGCTAGTTCGGTCCAAACTGGAACATTATTCAGTCATTGGATCATATTTGAAGCTATAGATCTTGGATTTCAGTTTAGTTTATACAGCTAGAAAGCTAAAACATAGACCTAAAACATTCATAAGAGTCTAACACTCAATTCTGTTGTTTGGAAGTCCAAATCTTAGTATAAAAAAGAAGTATAAATATGTCCTGCAGCTCAGATACTGTTCAGTTTTCAGCCCATATTTTGAGTTCTAGAAGTAAAAATGCACCGATTTTTTTTTTTATGGAAAGATGAGACAATTTCCTAGAATTTTCATAAGATTATCTGTTCAAATTCTGACGTTAGCAACGACGTTTTATTCAAATAAAAAGATAAGGATTGTCACCAAGTCAAAATATGACCACCTACCAACAATTAGTCATCAAATCAATAATTCACAATTTTGACCTATAAAAGAAAACATTTGTCATACATTTTAGACATCTTGATTTTCAGATCAGGGTCATATTCTTACTCTCTCTTTATATTTTTATAATGCTTCAATTTTTTTTATATTAATATCTTGTTTATGCTTTTCATTTCCTTTACTTTACTTAGTTAATTTATTTCTTATTTATGTTCTTATCTTGTTTATTTATGGTTCTCTCTTTTATTATGTTTTGTTAAGTTTATCATGTCAAGGTGAAAATGTTATACTAATGGTGTAAGAATAAGTATAGTATAAACTCAACATGGATTTTAATGTTCAATACAAACATAAACAAACATGTTTTGTATGTATTATCTTATTCACTCTTAATACTTTCCTTGTTAAATGATTAATCTAGATTTATATTGTATAACCTTTAATACAACAAATACTTGGCACTTTCATAGCTCAACCGTATGGTATACCCGACATATATGCTATGAAAGAAACTTGATTTGTTGTTAACATATGTTAACATCATAAATACCTAACAACATTTACAAGTATTAGCATTATTCAAATAAGATAACAAATGTAATTATGTTAACAATTTATAATCCGATTGGAACCTCCTTTGTGTGTGGTTTCCAATTGAGTAATAAAAAGAGTTTATACTACACTTGTTTGAAATACCATTAGTGGATCCTCTAACCTTGATAATTACATTATTCTTATTTAATCCTTACATTAATCTTATATCTCAAAGTCATCTTCAACTCATCATCATTGTCTTTGTCATCATCATCGTCGTCGTCGTCATTGTTTATAATTTATACAGTTAACCTCTTTGTGATTCATCCTCAGTCTTGTCGAGTTATTTATTACTTTGACACTCCTACACTTGGGAGAAGACATCAATCATTTCGTCATGTCACTTTGACCAAATGCTTTATTATCTTTATTGTTTCTAACTCTTATACTTTGGAATAATAATTAAATGTTGCTTATGTATTTTTTATCAAAAATAAGTTAACAAATGAATTTAAAGGCATAAAATACCTCGGCTCTAATTTTCTAGTGACTTTGTGATTGTTAGATTCTAGACACACTGACAATGAATCATTTGTCATTTTTTCTTTTAAGGCAAATGAAATATTGTTTGCCCTCTAATATTTTCTTTTAAGATAGTCTATGGAAATAATCCTTCTACAATACTAGAATTAATTCATATTCCTTACATTGGATGACTGAGTGTCTAAGTTATAGATATGAAAAATTACTTGATGACATTCATGAGTAAGTCAAGTAGACAATCAACAAAAATAATGTCAAGTATAAAGTCGTGGTTAATACTCATCGTAGAAAAGTGGTTTTTGAGATTGGTGATTTGGTATAAACAATCCTTACACGTGATAGGTTTCTAACGGGTGAGTATAACAAGTTGAAATAATAGAAGATAGGCCTATATGAGGTGTTGCAAGAGATAAATGATACTGTGTATATGATTCATCTACCTAATCACCTAAAGCCTTCTGATGTCTTCAATGTTCAACATTTGACATTTTATTTAAAGGAGGAACAAAACTTGAGGATGAATGATGTCATCGACTTAAGATAGCAGGTGATAATGATTAGTCAAATATGGGTTTGTCATGACTAAATGATGATCTATCCCATATAGATTATGTAGATAGACCAGTGGGACAAGTTTAGACTCAAAAGGAAGTTTGATAACACCAAACCAAAATAATGGCTTAAAATGGATAAAACATTTTATCTGATTGTTGGATTGTAATTAAATTTTTATAAGATTTTTCAGAGGTTGTTTTCCTTATGGTACCCAACTTTATTATTATACAAACCTTCAAATCTTCAGATAACAAAAAAATCTCACTCAAACCCCTGGTTTTGGTAGTTTTGTTATTTTCCTTGTTATTTTTTAATTACATGCATTTTTTTAGATTTTATGGTTAGTTCCTTTTTATTTAATTTTTTAACCTATTTAAAGTTCTGTAAACTTCCTAAAGAGACAAACTTCTTGAGTATTATTTTTAGAGAGAATAAAACTATAAATTTAGGGTTCACACCTATAATTTCTTTTACTCATTAAATCTATATGTTATATGTGTTTAATTGTTGTCTTTAGCTTCCACTTGAATCAATTGGTATTTTTCTTGTAACTTCCCTTATATGTTCCCTAGATGAAAGTGATTAGTACTTAAAAGTGCATTTTTATCATGGTTTTATATCATTATTTTGCACTTGAAGTATCAATAACTCCTTAAC
>NW_011500522.1:111830-114341 GCF_000495115.2 Populus euphratica
AACTATTGATTTGATGACTAATTTATGAGTGGGTGGCCAACTCTTGACTTGGTGACAATCTTTATCTTCTCTTGTCTGCCCAAAACGTCATTGATAACGTCAAAATTGGAGCCCGTTGCATATATGAAAGTTGTAGGCAATTATCTCATCTTTCTTGTGTAAAAACTTCAGCTCATTTGGACTTCTAGAACTCCAGATATGGCCAACATACTGAACAGTGCTCGGGCTAGAAGACAGATTCGGGTTTCTTTGTTGTTGCTACAATTTGGACTTGAAAATAGCCTTTTTAGATCTTGGGCTCCATATGAAAGTTGTAGGCCTATGTCTTACCTTTCCATCCATATAAATTGGAACTAAATCTGAGATATATAGCTCCAGATATAACCCAATTACCGAACAGTGTTCCGGTTTGGATTGCACCGACATCTCTTTTCTAAGTTTGACCATCTCTTTATCCTTGCAATTTAAGTTCTTAAAGTCATCAATCAATCCTTTCATTTATGTGATAGGCCCGCATTTAAAATGAACATTTACCACAAATTAAAGGTATCTTATATTATTAGATATATTATTATAAAACATGCTTTGGTTAAGGAGTTATTGATACTTCAAGTGCAAAATGATGATATAAAACCATGATAAAAATGCACTTTTAAGTACTAATCATGGTTCGACCCCGGCCTTGCCGGGTTATTTATTACTTCGACACTCCTGCACTTGGGAGAAGACATCAATCTTTCAGTCGTGTCAGAATGCTCTTTTCTTTTAGTGTTTCAATTTTTTTTTCATTTGGTTTTTTGTTATTTATTCCTTAAACATTGCATTATTTAGGGTTTTGTCTTCATAATTGTTTTCTCCTCACATTCTATAAGACTATCATGGTCTTAAGAAAATATCCTATCATATGGTAGGCTCTTGATTTTACAGAAATATATTTAATTGTATTGTTTGTGTGAAATTAAAAGTTAAAGAACCAAATTTAAAAAAGGTAAACAAAGGCAGTCGTATTAAAAAAAAAATTAGTCCCTCTGCTTTTTGGCTAAGTCTTGCTTTAGGGTTTTGTCAAAGTTCTTTTATGGTCCCTTTAGTTTGGGAATCAGGTATTTTAATTAAAAACTTTATTTTGTTCTCATCTTGGTCTATGGTTTGAGAAAGAAGAGAGTTGTCTAAAACATAGCAATTAAATAAATAAATAAAGGCTTAAGAAAGCCTTTCATTTGTAAATTTAGCTATGCTTATCATCCTGAGATAAAGATAATTAATTGCAGCATTTGTAAATTACAATGAAACTTGGCTGAAGATAAACCAAAGCAATGGGATATGGCATTACTACAAATAGAGTTTGCTTATAATAGGTTTTAGGATTGGACCACCTAAGTCCTTTTGAGATAGTCTATTCACATAATCTTTCTAAAGTACTGGAATTAATTCATATTCCTTGTATCAGGTGACTAACTGTCTAAATTATAGATATGACAAATTACTTGCATGACATTCATGAGTAGGTTAAGTAGACAATCAACAAAAAACAATACCAAATATAAAGCCATGGCTAATACTCATTATAGAAAAGTGGTGTTTGAGGTTGATGATCTAGTATAAGTAATCCTTACACATGATAAGTTTTCAATGGATGAGTATAACAAGTTGAAGGAATAGAAAATAGGCCCTTGCGAGATGTTGCAGGAGATAAATGATAATATGTGTATGAGTCATCTTCCTAATCACTTAAATACTTTTGATATCTTCAATGTCCAATATTTGACATCTTATCTAAAGGAGTAACAAAACTTGATGATGAGTTCACTCCAATATAGGAATAATGATGTCGCTAGCTTAAAATAACAAATGATTATAAGTAGTCAAATGTGGGTTTTACATGATTAAATGATTATCTATCATAGACAAATTATGTGGATGGAGCAATGGAACAGATTTAGACTCAAGAAAAAGTTTGGTCACACCATACCAAAATTATAACTTAAAATGAGCATAATTTTTTATCTGATCATTGGATCGTGCCTAAATTTTTACAGGATTTTTTAGAGGTTGTTCTCCTTGTAGTATCCAACTATATTGCTATTTAAATCTTTAAATTTCTAGATATAAAAAAATCTTGATCAGGCCCTTGGTTTTGATAGGTTTGTTATTTTCCTTGTTATTTTTAATTTCATGCATTGTTTCGGATTTTATAGTTATCTCCTATTTGTTTTTGGATTTTTATTTTTATTTTCTAGTTGAGGTAGGGTTTCTAACCTATTTAAGGTTTTGTACACCTCTTAAGAAGATTTCTTGAGTATTATTTTTAGAAAGAATAAAACTGCAAATTCAGTATTCACACTTGTAACCTCTTTCGCTCATTATATTATAATGCTTAAGTTTTGCTTCTATTAATCTCTTGTTTATGTTTCTCATTTCCTTTTCTTTACTTAGTTAATTTTTATCTTATTTATGTTCTTATCTTGTTTATTTATGTTTCTCTATTTCATTATGTTTAGTTAAGTTTATTAT